>NW_012115833.1:3156521-3179051 GCF_000951035.1 Colobus angolensis palliatus | reverse complement strand
GAAAGAAAGAAAGAGAAAAAAGAAAAGAAAAGGAAAAAGAAAGAAAGGAGAGAGAAGAAAGAAAGAAAGAGAGAGAACAAAGAAAGAAAGAAAGAAAGGAGAGAAGAGAGAGAGGGAGGAAGGAAGGAAGGAAGGAAGGAAGGAAAGAAAGAAGGGGAAACTGACACAAATTATTCCTTCTCTGGAAAAAAAATCAGTTGAAAAATTTTTTAGATGAAGAAATTAGCAGCTAATTATATTTATACTTCAGGAATTGTTCGTTTATTTTTCTTTTAGATGTCATTTAAAAATTTTGGGCTAAATATAACATGACAGAATATTATAATTAACATGTGAAGAGAACTGAATAAGTTATCTTATGTATAAACACTTATCTATAAACTTGAATTACCCAGACCCATTGGATATCCTGAAAATTAAGCGAGTAAATACAAAGTGGAGATTTTGTTTAGCCTCGTAAAATGTGATTAAGTGTCACATTAGACATTTAAGAAGTGTACCAGTGAAAGAACTCCCTGGAAATATGCCTGGTGACAGATTAGAAGGGATCAAGGTTAATGGAGTAGTTGGAAATGATACTTATACATAATGCAGGCTGGAAATGAAAGATGTTATATAGGAGAAAGATTACTTTAAGAAGTAGATGGGAAACAAAACCTCATACAGGAACCGAAGTCTTATATTTCTATAGAATGTAAGAAGCAAAGGATAAAGTATTTAATAATACAATTGCAGAATTTAAAAAGAGATAGTTTCCCCTGGGTACATTCAGATATCATTAGTGCTTTACAAACTATGAATACAATATAATTATTTGGGAATTAACATAATTTGTTTTAAAAAATCATGTTTCCAAATAAGTTGCATTTGAAGAATTCTATTTGCCTTTCATGGGTTAAATTTTGGTTCACCTATATTTATATGTATTATTTCTGACCACTCCTTACTATACACCCTTCTTCAATCATTTCATATGTTATAATAACAGTGAACTTTTCAGTAGACTTGAAACCTAACATATTTGGAGAATGTGCTGACATATTCATAGTTTGCCTGAATATACATTAAGCTTTAAAATAGATTTTAATGAAAATACAATTGATAAAAATATTATTTTTTCAAAGTAGAACTGTAAATTACCGGACTAGAAAATTGAGAATTAGAAGAAATTAGCATTAAAACTATATTTGCAAAAGTTACTGCAGTACGTATTTTTAAATTACTTACTTCTGTTAACTCCACAGCACATGAATTGAAGTTTGAAAGCAAGTGACATTTTAGAAATTTCTTTAATGAATTTTTCATTCAAATGGCACTGGTGAGCCTTGAGGAATATCTAACTCTATTATAATTAAAGTTTAGTAAGAGTCAGGAAAGAGACGATCGAAAATGGCAAAATGATGTGTTCCTGTATCAAGATATTTTTTTCTGCTTTAAGAAACCGTGCTCCTCTATTGATACAGCTTTATTCAATATGATTGTCAGTAGAAACAGATTTTTACTGGAAGATATATAGTGGCATATACATGACTAATGGACTGATAGTTAGTAGAAAGTGTACTTCAAGAGTTTTATACCCCATTTTGAATTTAGTTCCGGAAAATTAACACAGTCTCTGACTAAGGGGGAAAGAAACCTTTAAAATGGCATTAAGAAAAAATACATTTTTACTATTCATAGGAATTTTCTATTATTTTCAAAATATAACTTGCAAAATTTGACTCGAATATTCACAAGGGAGGGCAGTTTCTCAAAAAATTATATATGGAGATTCTTAATGGACAGAATAACAGCAAAGAAAGAATAATAAGGGGAGATTTCTTAGAACCCTAGGATGATTAATTTAGGCCATTTGAACGTGGGCTTATCCAAGGAATACACCACTATTTCTCACTATGACTTGGAAAGCTGAGAATTATTTTCCACTTCAAATATAAAAGTTAATGCTTTCATAAAATAAAAGAAAACAAAGATTAACATGGTTCTAGAATATGAAAAAAATAATCATTTTTGGCTTTTTTCAGTTTAATTAAAATTGAATTGCTTTTTGGTTGTTTTCCACAAAAAGCCACAAAGGAAAGGTTAGTTTCCTTTGTTTTTAGGCAGAATGAACTTATACATAACAGTAAAGCTTGCATGGAAAGTGTGTCCTCCATGCCCACATGTTCACAGAGCAGTGTGTCTGTGAAGCCCAAGAGCAGCACCCACCTGAAAGCCTTTTGCTCCTCTTGTGAAAGGCTATTTTATGAAAGGACCATATATGCAAAAAGGCCCCCAAACTCAGAATGAGCTGAGGAAACAAAGGATGAAGCAGACAAACCCAGTTTGTTGCTCTAGCATGATTTATTTGGGGAACTTATGAACAGAAGCAGGGTGTTGGGTCCTGCAAGACAGGTAGCTCCCCGCTCCATTACTCTCCAGGCAAAAGGCTTATCTAGCATAGAGAAAGTGTGTATCTGCTCTATAGAGACAATTAAAGACAACACTAGAACAGGCAAAATACTTTATGTGTCATGGTCTATAACTTGTCCCATAACCTCAAAGTCCACATGTTCTTATATTGAGGACAGGAAATAAAATAAAAGTCAGGAGGCATAGATGGGACTGGGCTTATCAGAAGTCAACATGCTGGATTAGCATCCAAGATAGAATCACTTTTGACTCCATAAGACTGTCAAAAGCAGTCACACACTGGCACAATCCCTGAACAACAACCATATGGTGAAGGAAATATCTGATATGTTGTTGGACTTGTGCTGAAATAAACACAAACATGCAGGTGTCTTTTTAACTTCTTTTCCACTACCCAGTAGCAGGAGAGCTGGATTGAGTGGTAGATCTTTCAGTTCTCTGTGAAATTTTGAAATTGTTTTCCATAGGCATAGCATTAATTTGCATTCCCACTAATTTACATTCGCAGAGCAGCGTATACATGTTCCCTTTTCACCACACCTGCAGCCACGTCTATTATTTTTTGATTTTCTAATAATGACTTCTGGCTCGGGTAAGGTGACATATTGCAGTTTTAATTTGCATTTCCCTGATGATTAGTGACATTTAGTGTTTTATCACTGTGTTTTTGAAAATTGGTCAATATGGTTTTGGCCATTTATAGATATTGTTTTGAAAAATGTCTGTTCATGTGATTTGCTCACCTTCTAATGGGATTATTTGGTTTTTTTCTCGCTGATTTTTTTGAATTTCTTATAGATTGTAGGTATGAGTCCTTTGTCAGGCTTACAGTTTGCAAATATTTTCTCCTATTCTTTAGGTTGTCAGTTTACTCTGTTGATTATTCCTTTTGCTGTTCAGAAGCTTTTTAGTTTAATTAGGTCACATTTATTTATTTTTGTTGTTGTTGCATTTGCTTTTGAGGGTCTTGGTCATAAATTCTTTGCCTAGGCTGATGTCCACAAGAGTTTTTTTCTAGATTTTCTCCTAGAATTTTTATGGTTTCAGGTCTTAGATTTAAGTTGTTAATCCACCTTGAGTTAATTTGTATGTATGGTGAGAGACAGGGATCCAGTTTCTTTCTTGTACATGTGGCTATCCAATTTTCCCTGCAAGGTTTGTTGAATAGTACGTCCTTTCCTGAGAATATGTTTTGATTTTTATCTGTTTTAAGATCAGTTACTTGTAAGTATTGACTGAATTTCTGAGTCCTCTGTTCTGTTACATTGGTTTATGTGTTTGTTTTTATACCAGTACCATGCTGTTTTGGTTACTCGGGCTTTGTTGGATAACTTCAAGTCGGGTAATGTTATACCTCCAGATTTGTTCTTTTTGCTTAGGATTGTTTTGGCTCTTTGAGCTCTTTCTTGGTTTAATATGAGTTTCGGGTCTTTTATGGGATTTTTTTCTTCCAATTCTGTGAAAAATGGCATTGGTATTTTGACAGGAATTGCACTGAGTCTATAGATTGCTTCAGGCAGTAAGATCATTTTCACAGTGTTGATTCTTCCAGTTCCTGAGCATGGGGATTTTTTCTATTTGTGTCATCTATGATTTCTTCACGAGTGTTTTGTAGTTCTCCTTGCAGAGGTCTTTCACCTCCTCAGCTAAATATATTTCTAGGTATTTTATTTTATTTTTGTAGCTATTATAAATGTGATTGAGTTTTTGATTTGATTCTCAACTTGCTTGTTTTTGGTGTATAACACTGCTATTGATTTGCGTATGTTGATTTTAAAAGCTGAGATTTTACCGAATTCATTTATCAAATCTAGGAGTCTTTTGGAGTAGTCTTCAGGGTTGTCTAAGCATCATCAGCAAACAGAGATAGTTTGACCTCCTCTTTTCCAGTTTGGATGCCCTCATTTCTTTCTCTTGCTTGATTACTCTGGCTAAGTCTTACAGAACTAATGTCGAATTGAAGTGGTCAAAGTGGACATCCTTGACTTGTTCCAGTTTTCAGGGGGAATGCTTTCAATGGTTCCCCATTCAGTATGATGTTGGCTTTGGGTTTGTTGTGTATGGCTTTTACTATTTTGAGGTCTCTTCCTTCCAGGCCTAGTTTGTCCTTCCATGCCTAGTTTGTATCATAAAAGGGATGCTAGATCTTATCAAATGTTTTTCTGAATATATTAAGATTATCATATGGTTTTGTTTTAATTCTGTTTATGAGGTGAATTGAATCACATTTATTTACTTGTGTATGTTGAATCACCCTTGAATCTCTGGGATGAAATTCACTTGATTAAGGGGAATTATCTTTTTGGTGCTGTTGGATTTGATTTGCTAGATTTTTGAGCATTTTTACATCTACATTAATCAAGGATATTGGACTGCAGTTTTGTTTGTTTGTTTGTTTGTTTGTTTAATGTCTTTCCTGGCTTTGGTATCGTGGTAATACTGTTTTCATAGGATGAGTTAGGAAGGATTCCCTCCTTTTTGATCTTTTATAATAGTTTCACTAGGATTGGTGTTTTTGTTTATTTTATATATTTCTTCATATGATACGGTCATATGTTCTTATTCTTTATTATTATGTATTATTTTGTAGGAAAAATAACAATTAAAAATGTCTGTGAATTTTTAAATTGTTTAGCAACACTTTAATAATTTTTTAAAATGTAGGGTGTAAGTATGACAAGATCCATCAACTAACTAGAAAAAGTTTTAAGTCTTAAAGTTTCCTACTAAATCACCTAGAAGGTTTATAAGTAAAGACTTAAAATATTCTTGAGATCTTAGCAGAAAATTAGTGCCTGTCTCTTAAGAGAGTACTTGTTACAATGGCAATTGCATTTTAAATGAATTTACTACTTATTTGCTTAAAAATGTTAAATTCTTCACAGCTTTCAAGTGATAAAGGAAATGAAGAAGGCTTAAAATTATCTAGACTCCAACTGTCCAAAAATAAGCACTATACAAAACAAAGACTAGATTCTAAAAATCTCTCTATATTAATACTTAAAGCAAAATTAAAACCCTTGAAGCAATAGCTCAATAATATTTTTATTTTAACAGAAAAATTAAATGACACTTTAGTTTTTCAAATGATACTCATTCCTAAATTATACTACCAGAATTAAGAAGTATTACTAAAAACCAAAAAGGTATTCCAATCGTGTATTTTAAAACCTTTTCAGGAACAATAGTAGGTATGAATTTATCTCTTTTTCCCCCTTCACATCTTTTATATTCAATCTGTTCATTTTGATTTTATTGTTTTCAATTTTCTTTTGTTATCTCTTCTGTCTTATGCACCATTTTTCTAAGATATTTTTGGAAAGCTTATTTATTATACTTAACGAAATAAGCATTTCTGAAATGTGCTGATATTTCTATTTGCATTTATCCTTTTTTTCTGAAGTTAGGCTCACTTTCCAATCCTCCTTTTTACTGACAACCTATTTTGTAAAACCATGTATCTTTTTTATACTTTATAAAAGTAGGACTGCATCAGCTATAACTTATTTAAGAGTATGACAAGTTCTTTGAGATCATTCTATATTTCCTTGAGTCGTTCTTCTTTTACTCTGTGTTCCAGCTATTTTCTGCTTCTGTTGATTTCCTCCTTTTTCTCTTACATCCATGCACAGCTCCTATGAATTGCTTTGTGATTAATCCAAGTTATTAAGGACTATTTAACTATTAGTTGAAGAACCAGTGGAATTTTGACAAGTAAGCTGGAGGCACATGCCTAGTTTGTGTCTGCTGTCTCTCACTCACTATGTATGGATATGTATATTGTAGCTGTCACCTAAATTTTTTAAACAATCTATGTCCTTCCTTGGTCACTGACCCTTTAGTTAAGATCTGACAGTCACCATAGTCCTTTTCTTCTAACCCTTGTAGTGTCCCAGAGCGAAGAGCCTTTGTCAAAGGATTAGGGCAATTTGACTGAGATCTCAGGAAATAGCTGCAGCCCTTTGATAGTGACTTGTGCTTTGTGCAGTTTTCACAGGGTTGGCAGATATGTTTTATAATTTGCCAGTATTTACTTTTTTTTTAGAAGGAGACTTGCTCTGTCACCCAGGCTGGAGTACAGTGGAGAGATCTTGGGCTCACTGCAACCTCCGCCTCCTGGGTTCAAACAGTTCTCCTGCTTTAGCCTCCTGAGTAGCTGGGATTACAGCTAATGCGCAGCTAATTTTTGTATTTTTACTAGAGACAGGGTTTCACCATGTTGGGCAGGCTGGTCTTGAACTCCTGACCTTAACTGATCCACCTGTCTTGACCCCCCAAAATGTTGGGATTATAGGCATGAGCCACCACTTTTGGCCACTATTTACTTTTGAATATAAAGGTTTTCTTTTTTTTTTTTTTTAAACTGTTTTGTTATAAGAATAAGAGTGGATTTTAAAAGTCTTTACTAGAAGATTCCCCAGCAGTTAAAATTCTGGAAATTTTAAATATTTTAAAATTGGATATGTAATATCACAAAAACTACTGAAAAAAATTCCCTTATGAAGAGACTAAACAGAGATGTTAATAGTGCATAATGCAAAAAAGCCTATTATTATATTGTTATTTCATACAATGTAGAAAAAATTCATTTTTTTTTTAACTAGATAAGTACCAATTGGACATTTCTATTTACCACGCAGTGAACTAGCTACGGTATAAATCACAAAAATGATGAAGCATAAACTCTGAACACTAGGTATTTTAAATGTCGTTGAGGTGATATTGGTATGCATATGTCTGTGGTGAGGAAATGTTATGATTTGGGCTTAAGGAGAAGGAAAAATGTTATCATATATGGTATTGCTTGTGGCTTTAGCTTAAGGTAAAAGAGAGAATTTAGATGACAAAGAGTGTTTCTTGTGACACAGAAAGATATGAAACAGTAAATCAGGATGGAATGGTAACTTTAAAAAAGCAGTGAAGACATCACAATAAGGAATTTATATTTACTAGAACAGTGTAATAAGTCCTAGTACCTGCTATGAAAAGAGAGCAAGAGAACCACAGTCAGATGAGCGCACAAAAATGTGGATCTGACACATGAGCAATGGGGTGGAAGGCAATTTGTGGGATACCCAGGACAACAGAAACTAAGTAAAGACATTTGTTTGTAATTGAAAAAACAGACGTAGGTTACAGTTTATGTAATGCAAAACTATATATAACCTGTGTAAAATTGGGCTTCTATAAGTCTTTCACTATCATGTCAAATTTTAAGACCCAAGTGGAACTCCCCAAAAGGAAAAAAAAACAAAAAGTAAAAAATAAAACTAAAACCTTTTAAAACCAGCCAACCAACAAAGGAATTTAGTTAAATATATAAGCCCTGCAGTAGTGCTTAAAAATGTTCTTCTCACGCCTATAATCTCAGCACTTTGGGAGGCCAAGGCAGGCGGATCACGAGGTCAGGAGATCGAGACCATCCTGGTTAACACGGTGAAACCCCGTCTCTACTAAAAATACAAAAAATTAGCCGGGCGTGGTGGTGGACGCCTGTAGTCCCAGCTACTAGGGAGACTGAGGCAGGAGAATCGCTCGAATCCGGGAGGTGGAGGTTACAGTGAGCTGAGATCACACCACTGCACTCCAGCCTGGCCAACAGAGAGACTCCGTCTCAAAACAAAACAAAACAAAAAAACTGTCCCTCTCTCTCAGTATTTAAGAGATGAATGTCCTTCTCACTCTCTCTTGACTCCCCAAAACTTTTCTTTCTCTCCTGCTTGTTCCTGCCTTTCACATACTATAGTTTCTCCTGTGGGTTGCCTGGGGCAATTGAAATTGAAGAACCCTTTGCAGAAACTCTGGCACTTTGCTTAGTTTATTACCTCTTTCAGCAAAACTAAAGATCTGAGAAGACTCCAACATCAAAGATAGCTTAGCAATTGAGAAAGAAAAACATCTTAACACCATTGATCCTCTCACTTAAGTAAGCAGTGTTTCTGAAACTCGTTTCTTGAAACCCAGATATTGAATGAAGTACATTTAGATGATGCCTCTTTTATTTGGACCAAAATATTAATATGTGCACATTCTGAAGTATTTAATTACCTGACAACCAAATATTGCCATGCAGTTTGAGCCAATATTTTTCTTAATTGTGCATGACTGATTTTCATTTCAGAAGGAGAAAAAAAGAAAACTGATCTTAAGTAAACTAAATGATGCTTTCTCACTACATGTAAATGAGTTAAATGATGTTCAGCAGAGTCTTCTAATTATTCAAGAGAAATACTCATATAACCAGTTTACACCACTAGTATGAACACATTTAGAAGTTAATAGTAATGATTGGACTATTGATTTCAATTTTGAATACTAAAAATGTTTAGCATCACTTTCATAGTATCTTGTTAAATGGGAAACACAAGAAGAAGAATGAAAGCTGTGTTTATGTACTTGCATACATATGACTAACAAGAAAAAATTCTACACGTATTAATGTTGCTCAAACTTTAGTTCTACCTTGTACAAAAAGGCTTCCAGTAATTTGAACTCATCACCTAATCTATCTTTTTTTCGACTTAAATAATCTTTCTGCTTTTTTCTGTGTTCCTTCTTTCCTCTTATCCATTGTTTTCTATTTCCTTAAAATATCTTTCTCACTCCACTCCACCAAAATGAAACAAATCAAAACGAAAACTGCAATTATTTCTAAGTCCAATATAAACACACACTTTATGAGAATTTCTCTTCTCCCATCGTTATCAGTCAACATCTATAAAAGCTTTTGAATGACATCTGATTTAGATCGCAATCACAAATATGTTCAAAAATAGCTTAGCTTATCCAGTACCTGTCCTAAAGTTTGCTCACTTTAATTGACCTCACTCAGATGGGAAACTACTGACTCAGAACTGCATGCATAGTTAAGTTTATTGATTTTGCAAGATTGGTTGTCTGGCTTGTTGCATCTGACAGCAGATTAGAAGCTTTCCTGATAGCTTAACACATTGAGCTATAATAAAGAAGTAGGAGATAAGAGAGGTGCACCATCAATTAGAGATCAGTCTGTGTACTGCAAATACTATTAAATACCTTACTAGCTCCTGAAGGCATCATTCTATGGACCCTGATACCAAAATTAATGTTAATAATAATAATGAAGAGATGTAAATGCAAGATATTTATAAACTAGTACTGTCAGTATCTTATTTAGGTATTTGCATGTTTTTATTTAGAAGTACATAAAATGCATAATAAAAATCAAATTATAAAATAATATGTAGTGCTTGGATAGATCTTAATAAAACTCACTGAGGAATTTCTTCTTTATCATTTCTTACATTGTTTTTTCTTGAACACTTTATTCTGTTGTCTAGCTAGTGCAAATTGACAGAAAATTCTTCATACTGAACTGAACTTTGCCTTTCTCTAACATAAAGCAATTGATCCTCCCTTTTTTAATAAAGCAATTCTGAAAATATGTGACTTCTCTTTTAAATAAAAACTTTTTTAACCTTTAAAATGTTTATCTTCTTTAAGAAATATATTTCTTTAATCAAATTTATTAGTTTCTAATTATTATCTGCTATGAGTTTTATTGTTTGTTACATAATTTCCAGGTTTGATGTAGTTTTCAAATGATTTGGAGTTAAGTTTATTCTCTCCAATCCTGACTTAATGAAATTTAATTTGAACCAAAGTGAAACTCTACATTTATTCTTAATCAAAACTTGTGAACTTGTAAAGCTATTGAGATTATATAAAAGCTTGATTTTATCATTTAATTTGTAAATATACCTTGCCACCTAGTATCTTTATGCATATATTTCATTTTGTTTATCTTTTTATCTGTTGATGAATATATGGGTTGTTCATACTTTTTGACTATGTGTTGTAAAGAATGCTGCTATAAACATTTATATATATTTTTTGTGCATGGATAGATGTATTCATTTCTGCTAAGTAGATACCTGGAAAATGGCATTTTTGGACTTCCTAAGTGTATTTAACTTTAAAACTAGTTGTCAGGTAGTGTGATGGCTCCAGCTTTACAGCATGGTACTGGTAGCAAAACAGATATATAGACCAATGGAACAGTACAGAGTCCTCTGAAATAATACCACACATCTATAACCATCTGATCTTTGACAAACCTGACACACACAAGCAATGAGAAAAACATTCCCTATTTAATAAATGGTGTTGGGAAAACTGGCTAGCCATATAGAGAAAACTGAAACTGGACCCCTTCTTTACACCTTATGAAAAAATCAGCTGAAGAGGGATCAAAGACTTAAACGTAAGAACCAGGATCATTAAAATCCTAGAAGAAAACCTGGGCAATACCATTCAGGATGTAGGCATAGGCAAAGACTTCATGTGTAAAACACCAAAAGCAATGCCAACAAAAGCCAAAATTGACAAATAGGATCTAATTAAACTAAAGAGCTCCTGCACAGCAAAAGAAACTATCATCAGATTAGTAAGACCCCAAGGTTTTTCTCCAATACTGTATTAATTGATTAAGCAAAATTTGAAAATAATTGTTTCTCAACTTTATGAATTGTCTTCCTATCTAGATTGAAGGTCCTTAAATACTGAGAATGAGTTTCATATGCCTAAAGACTCCACAAACATAGAACACACAAGCTGAATTAAATTCCATTTTATCATTTGCATATTCTGTATTTATTTTCAGGAAAATATTGTTTGATATGTCTCAGACACTTGAGGCATAACATATACCTTTAAATAAAATGGAAAATTTCAGATATGAGAAGAATATAGAAAATAATAATTTATCCACTAAGAGTTATAGCTTTGTGGGATTAAGATTATACTTACTGAATTAATCTATAAAGTTTATATTTAGCTTTATTTCTGAGTATGAAAAAGCATAGAAATTGTGAACTATAATTATTAATTGTTTCCTGTTAAGTTGGTGTAGATCTGAAAGACATTTTGAAGTAAGGTTGAAAATATGTGGGAGAATGAATATGTTGCTATTTACTGGTAAGTAAAATTCTGTATTCCATTTTAATAAATGTTTCTTGCTGTGTGAAAGATTGCTCTACTCTGAACTTGATTCTACATGAGAATGTGTAAATTAGTTATGCTCCTGTTAATGCCTTCCTTCTTATACAAATCTACATACTTAGCTCTTGTGGAATGCTATTAATGCAACTCTTCAAGACTATTAACTAATGTCTTAATACCTAACACTTAATGAAACTTTACTTTGAGAGACTCTTGTAAATGTCTCAGACTTCAGACATGAGAAAATAGACTTCAAATTATCTTTTAAAATACTCCACAGAAAAGTTTTTCCTGAAATCAGAGGACATGAAAGGTTTCCTGGGAAACCATAAAGGATCCATACTGATTTGCCCAGGTTGCCTCTTATCCAATGACCTCTCTCTAATTGGGGGAGGAGCCAAGAACAAAGAAGGAAGGCAGAGAACAGCTGGACCAGATAAGAGAGAACTGGAAAGAACAAAGCCATTGAAAACAGAATTGGAAACCCTTGAACCAGACCATATCTATTTTCAGGCGAATCTTCATACTCTGCAGAAGTCCTTTTGGTGCCTAACCTAGAGACAACCAAAATGCCACGTTGACGCTCAAATTCTTTTTTTTCCATGCACTGCTAGAGAATAGCAGTTATAAAAGCTTTCATTCTTGAATGCATCAACTACCTCCCTTCAGTTTTTTTCATGTTGTGATTTTACAGAGTATCATTATTCTGACAAATGGCCACCCATCCACACAATCATAAATTACGTACCATCTGCCAGAGTTCTAAGATCCTAGATACCTATATCTTCATTCAATATTTGACTTTTCAAAAACAGGCCATCTGAGAATGAAGGTGCATTTAATTAAAGAACAATTATAAAAATGTAAGTATCTTGTATATAATAGTGATTACATGGTATGTTTAATACATAAAACATATTGAAAACATTTTCTTCCATTTTGACCAAATACAAATAGTAATCACTAGATTTAACTATGCGCTTTAATTTGTATATCAATTCATTTTGGAATTCTGTGTTTCATAATTTGGATTTTCTCTAACGTTTCATAAGCTATTTATTATAACAATCTCCCTTTACCTACAAAACTTTAGCCATGTTATGCAAAAAAAATGCCATTTGAGATATACTATTGTTAATTTTTCCACTTGAAACGATACTTCCTTTATCACTAGGACTTCCTTTGTACCTCAAAAAATATATGCTGTACACCTGCAATGTGATAGGCATTGTGTTTGACTATATAGGGGGTAGAAAAGCAAGATCCAGTTTCTGTCATAATGGATATGAAAATCCAGTAGAGAGAATTTGATAAACACCAAAATAACAGAGACACAATTTAGATGATAAATATAAAACATATAAGTGTTTTGTGAGATTTCATGAAGAAAGAGAAAAGGTGTATTGAAAGATGATCTTTGAGTCATGTCCTAACATTCAGTTATAATTCAATTGGTTAAAGATTGGAAAAAAAAATAGAGTCCAATTGTAATAGTTTTGCTGGAGCCTAAATTACATGGAATGTACAATTATAAGGAAAAACTTTAAAAGGTAGAATGGTATCACATGATAGCATTCCTTAAATTTTAGGCAGAGAAGTTTTCAGTTAAATTCTGTAGGAAATCCACAAATATAATGAATAATATTTTCTTGGGAAAATCCCCATTATTCAGGGACCTGATTTCCCATGCACGAAATCACCTAAGGATTCCATTTCAGGTTTTTGACTGTAAGGGTATTATTGATTATGGTTGGGGATTATTTTTTGGAAGGCACAAGTTACTCTAAAATACAGATGAAAAGTTTTGTACACGTTAGAAGATACAGAAAATAAAACATACCAAATTTTAGTAAATGATATGAAGTGGCAGGAGAAAGGGAACTTGATCAAAATATTCCAAAGTTTATCCTGCAAATTAAAGATTTAAGATAGAGCTCACACTCCAGCCTGGGCGACAGAGCGAGACTCCGTCTCAAAAAAAAAAAATAGAGCTCAGAGGTTAATATTGTGAGGAAATAATACAAAACAATATGAATGTTATCTTAAGGGGACTTAGTGCAAAGAAGAAAAATGAGAAGGGAGGCCCTGACGATGAGGATAATAGATGCTCCTCCCCTTTACCTTACTGACCACTATGTGTCAAGAGCTCAGCTGAGCTGTGTGTGTGTGTGTGTGTGTGTGTGTGTGTGTGTGGTGGGGTGGGGGAGAGAGACAGAGATAGATAGAAAGAAAGAAAGATATATAGATAGATAGATAGATAGAGAGAGAGAGAGAGCATGCTGAGCTGTCAGGTGACAGAGTAGCCAATTAAAGCAACAAGCCAAAAGATGAAACAGTTAAGCCTTTACTCACTCATTGCTATGGTATAAGCAAGAGGCTAAAACTGAGGATAATGCAGACTCCCTCTACTTAATTTTGCCCCATGGAAAGGCACACCAAGGGAAAGTCAGGAAGATCAGCACAGACATGCTGTCTTTCTAAGTGTTGAGGGAGACCAAAAACAAAGGCTCTGACAGTTTTATAGACCCTGTAGTTGAGGGTGGGGGGAGTAAGGAGTGGAAAATTACTGAGAAATGAGTGAAAACAGGGAAAGTGCCTTTAAGGTTTTCCCCTCCTTCCGGTTGATATGGAGGCCTCAGTGGATGGGCCTGAAGCTGACCTAGGTGTTAGGTTTCAGATAAAAAGACCTAGGAATGTGAATACGTGCAAAGACCATGGTAGGAAAGGGCCCAAGTCCTTGACTGTAACTCCCTTCAGAGACTGCAAGGCCCTGGCTGTACCCCAAGGCTGGTGTTGGGAGGCCAGCTTCCTCTTATGCCGCCTGCCAGGTAAAGCCTTTGTCATTGCCTATGGTCAAGGCTAAAAAAATCACAGGTAGTTTCTTAACCAGAAGATGGTCTACTCACTATGTCCTATTATGGGGTTGAGAAAATGCTTTCATCCCATTACCCAAAGTTAACTTTAACTCAAAGAACTGCTGTCTGCCTTTCTGGTGGACAAGACCAAATTGCTTTAAGTTTCTATCTTAAATAAACAGACACACACACACATACCCTGCCCAAGACACCATCTCACACTCTTTCTTCCTGACCTTTTTCTTCCTCCCCAGACTCAAACTATAGAGATTTAAGTAGAAATGAAGATACTGATAAAACAACTTATGAAGGACATACAAGCCTATGTTTTCAAGATTCTTTACAATACTAGTTGACTTCTTAATAAATGCTCTGTTAAAACAAATAAATATTTTAAAAATACTAATTTTAAAAATCTCAAGTACTGGTCGGGCCCGGTTGCTCACGTCTGTAATCCCAGCACTTTGGGAGGCCGAGGAGGGCGGATCAAGAGGTCAGGAGATGGAGACCATCCTGGTTAACTCGGTGAAACCCCGTCTATACTAAAAAAATACAAAAAAAATTAGCCAGGCGTGGTGGCGGGCGCCTGTAGTCCCAGCTACTCTGGAGGCTGAGGCAGGAGAATGGCGTGAACCCGGGAGGCGGAGCTTGCAGTGAACAGAGATGGCTCCACCGCACTCCAGCCTGGGTGGCAGAACCCAGACAAAGAATCTGTCCTGCAGTTGATGTTTATCAGTCCCATCCATGTATTTTATGCTTTTAGTAGAAATACAAGTATGAGTAAACAATCATTAGTACTTTTACTTCTTAAAATGTGTATGCATGTAATATCTTCTGTATTATTTAAAAATCCAGGTTTTACTAACAAAAGTAAGTATATTGTTATTAGTTTACCATGAAACATGTAGATTTTGCATTTTTCAGTTGAACTGCTGTATAAACTTGTTAGACTTGATACCTAATAATTATTTATCCAGACATAGATACTTAAGTGATTTCCCTTTATTTGTTGGCTGCTATGAAATTCTGCCCATATCCACAAGTATTTATATATGTATGTGCATATATATGTATATGTGTGTGTGTGTATATATATATGTACACACATATTGACAGTGGAAACATAAATCTGTATCATATATTTAATGAAGTAATGTGATAACATTTTTATAAGTTAAAGATATTCATAGAGCACATGTATATACACATATATATGTGCTCTTTCCACTCAATATGTGAGAGTGTACAACTTCCTTCCACAAATTTACTAAAGCTTGAAATTGCATAATTTCACAATTTTGACAGTATACTTATGAATAAGATATTATTTTAATTTCACACATTATTACTGAGAATGAGCATCATCTCAATCAAGACCGTTGTGAAACATCTTATATTTGGCAGCTGCAAAGGAGGCCCTGAATTTCTGATTCCTAGAAACTCATGATTTAGCCACTGACCTGTAAACCTGATTGCCAGAACACTGCAGTTACCTTTTTGCCGCTTTGACCTACAAAGGTAACTGTGCCCCCAACTGATAATTTCTGAAACTAAGTAATTCTACCTGCCCATTGCTGTTCCAGCGGCCCATGGAAATCAGACAGTGCAGTTACAAGGCATCATCTCTCCACTTCATCTTCAATAAATCAGCCACCTCAAAGATTTCCAAGGATTTTTCTGGTCCTTCACTGAGGGATTAAAATTCCTTACTAAGGAAGTTCCGGCATCTCAAACTCATTAATTGTTGGGCTACTTTTGAATTTAAGCTTCAATAACCTAACCAAACAAGCCATTAGAATCATTCCCACATGCTTACACAGTAAATCTCAATTCCCAACTGATTACGTGGCCCAATCTCATATTTAATCTTTCTGGATCAAATCCCTATAAAATGCATTTCCACACTAGAATCCTGTAATCAGTCTAGATCCTGCAATTCTTAGTGTACTCTACATCCTCTCAGAACTGACGTTGCAGTTTTCTCTCCTGGCCATGATGGAATTAGCTTTCATTAGGACTCCTGAGACAAAGAAAAGTGATGAAATATGTCTTGAGTAGAATGGGCGCTCACACTGTGAGTCAATGCTCCTGATGAAATCCTTGAAATGTCTTTATGCTGGGGTGAGCATGTTTCTTCAGAAAGGGAAAGAGAGATTGCTTCCATATGCATAGAATTTTGAAGATGATTTGTAAATTAAATTTAATCTGTTTCTAACCAAATGTCTCCATTATAAATCTGAGGATACTAATATTTCAAAATCAGTATCTTAACTTTAGCATGTTAACTTTAATGAGGTGTGCCTTTAATTGGCATTATAATTTCATTACACTCAAAATTATGTTTGCAATTTTATCTTCATCCATGTCTGTTTACCTGTTCCAAAAGGAAGGAGTTTTTTTTCTTTTCTTTTAATACTGGCATAGAAGTCATTTGCTTCTCTACCTTTGTCTTAGATTTGGAGTGTAAGATGTTAAGATTATTTTAAATTTCTTTCTAACAGAAAGAGCTAGTAATTTATAGGATTTAACAGTCAAAAAGATCTAGTGCATCCTACCTGCTTTGTGATAGTTTCAATGTTACAGCAAATATATGCAACTTGGACAACCAAAGCATTGCCCTCTAAGTGTGACCCCATCCCACCAGTGGTGATAATTTGAATAATTGGGATTCTACATGTCAAAGATACTAGTGAGCCATGTTTTTTCTTCAGCAAGGAAGTCACTGAGGGTGCATAAAATACATGAGTAACTCAGGGCCAAGTTTTATCTTGAAGAACTCTTTCTTGGGGCCACCCTTGATACCTTTGTACTATTCAATGGTCAAACAAGAAACAAATTTAAGTAAGATGAATACAAAATATTTAATGAAGATATAATCTAGAGAATTGTGAACTAGGTTAAGGGAAGCAACGAATAATGTTGAAGTTCCCAGAGACTATTGGGAAGCTGTTCCCATTCTAGTCTCGGAAGGGCAATGGATAGAAATAGTGTTTCTCAAGTGGTAACGTTAGTAATGTTAACTGGAGCCATAGAAAATAGCAGCCTGACAGGAGCTATTTTTGTGGGAAGGATAGCTTCTTCCAGAAGTTATAGCCCGTGGCATTGAGAATGTGGAAAAAAGAATAGCCTTTCTCCTGTCTCCATGTCCTGCTAGTGTCTATTAACTAAATTCAGCTGGAAGTTAATCAGCAAAAGTTCAGATAGTGCAATACATGAGATTGGCTTTCTGTATTACAGAACAGGATAGGGAAAAAAACAAAACCAAAAAAAAAAATCAAAAAGCAGAAAAAAAAAATCAATTGGGGGAAGGGCTACAAATGCGAATACCTGGCACAAATGATCTTTCTCTGCATCTCAACAATTCCTTAAAGTAATAACAGATTTGCTTTTGCTTCATATTCAGCCTATTTACTTATTGTTATGGTTTCTGTCTGGAAAGTACGTGTGTGTGTGTGTGTGTGTGGTTGTTGAGTGAGGAAAATATGCCTCTTTCTATATGTCATAGATTTGACCTCATGTCTTAATCATGATCCTTGGAGATAATCTTCTTAGAATGCTTTGATTCTCTACACCAATTTGGAATTTTTTTCTAGTCATTTCTAGCTATATGGCTGTCACCTTAGAATTTCTTGTTATTGTACTTCTAAGTTTGTCCATTTTCACACTTTCTTGATTTTTTTCATTTCCTTGAAATATATTTTCACATTTTAAAATCAAGAATTCAGAGGAAGTAACATTCTTCAGGATCTCTATGTGTAAGAAAACCTTAATCGTGTTCTCGAATTTGAATGATGATTTGACTAGATATAGAATTCTAGATTGAAAGTTATGTTTTTCTCATACTGGAGGCATCACTCCAGTTTTTAATAGCACTCTGTGTTACGAATAAAAGGTAGAAAGTAAATCTGATCCTCAAAATTTTATAGGTAAACTTTTAAATTTCCTTTTCATAATAATTTGTGATTCTATCTTTTTCCTTGTTGTTCTAAACTGTTATCTATCTATATCTACATCTGGTTATTTCTTCATGTATGCTTCTTTGCCCTTTGTCAACAAATTAAAAACCTGTTTTATTGAGCCAGCCAATTCCTTCTATTATTTTTTCTATTAATTAGATGAAAATAATCGAACAGCTTTTTGGGTGGGCAACCAATAACGTTTGCTGCACTTGATAGATATAACTCCTGGATTTTGACCTCCATGATCTTAACTTTGTGTTTTCTGTTGTTTTCTTTTTGCATTGTGTTCTTACTTTTCTTAATTTTATTTTTCAAGCTTCCGATTAAATCAATTATTCCTGCATTCATGATGTTTCCTCTGATTTCTAGCAATTCTTTTACAGATAAAATACCTTTGAGCATCTGTCTGAGGAAACTAAATAGAAAACGTTAAGGTTATCTCCTGTGCCATGCATCTGTGTTTTTCTGAGGATCACTTGTGTTGTTTATTTAGATTTTGTTTAGTATTACATTATTATGAAAAATTATCAAAAGAAGAAGGAATAATAAATTTTACTCTGTTATTCTATCTCCTGGCTTGAATGTTTTGCCGTTTTTTTAAATTCTGTTTCCCATTCCCTCACATTTGTTGTTGTTGGGGTTTTCTGGACTATTTAAAGAAAGCTCTAAAAAGGCACATTTATCATTTCACTGAAAATTACTTTTGTAAGTATCTTTAACTTAAATAAACAAAATAAAATCACACTCAACAATATTAACCACAATGTGTTAATAGTTTTATGAACCAAATAACAAGGTCATGCTCAGTTTGCGTTTGTCTCAAAAACATCTATTTTTCTTCACTTGATTTAGGGATGAAACCAGGTGCACACTTGGATTCAGGATATGCGTCTCATAAGACTCTTTAACTCTATAATAGTTGCTCTCTTCTATTTTAATTTTTGCCATATTTTTAAATCTGTGTCTTTTCCACTTGTTGAAATATTTCATATTTTGAAATTTGATAATCATTCTGAAGTTACCATTCGTTATGTTCCCTTATTCACCTAATGTGCTCTAAATTGATAGTTAGCTACAAAGACTGAAATAGATATAGAGGCTATTTTTTGCTTTTGTGTTGATAAAATTATCCTGCATAGTGTTGTGTACTTCTTATTATCTTAAGTCAGAAGGCTAAATGAGCATCTTATTTTTTTGTGATGCTAAAACTAATCAGTGATTTCAAGTGTCAGTCTGATAGATCTACTATACCATCTGCCTTCCCACTGTCCCTGGATGCATCTATTATAAGGTCCACTTCAAACTTTCAACTAATAGTTTTAACAGCCAGTCATGGCTGAACATGGCTCATTATTTCCTGAGATATGGCAAAATGGTACTCTAATTCTCTTATTTCTTCTGTATTTAATAGCTATAATAAATTATTGATGAGGAAATTTTTCAAACATACTCCTTGGATGTGAAAGAAGAAATTTCCCAGACCTACTACTTGGATATATTAAATACAGCCTATAAAGGAAGAGCATGATAAATGCTTCTTTCTCTTAATTCATCAATTTTTAAAATAATGAGTTGGTGCCTTAACAATCAACAAATGGGAGTATCATTATAAACTCATTGATGCTTTACATATTTGATGTATTTCAATCCATTACATTTATTAATCTTTTTATGTTCAAATAATTTTATCTTTGGGTCCTTCATGTTAGTTCCTATGTCCTTTACACATAACACCAGAATATTGGCTTCTTTGCTTTTAGTTGCAACAACATGTCTCAAGCTTATTATGCATATTCCCTTCCACAGATCTGCAATCAACCCTTTCTCTGAAAAGATTTAGTTTATTGCATGGTAAACAATATTCAGCAACCACAATTTGTTCACGAATGGTGTTCATTGCTATTAAGTTTTTAATGATGTTATATCTAATCAATGAAAATAACTAGGAAGTATGTTGGTTTTTGTTTTGTTATTTTTTTAAACTCTGATTTTAGTTTCACGGGTACATATGCAGATCTCTTATATAAGTAAGTTGTATGTCACAGGGGGTTGGTGTAGATCATTTGGTGTACAGGTAATAAACATAGTATCGGGGAATTCCTTGATCCTCACCCTCCTCCCAACGTCCACCCTTAGCGTGGCCCTGGTGTTTATTGTTTCCTGTGTCCATGAGTACTCAGTGTTTACCTTCTACTTATAAGTGAAAACATACGGTGTTTGGTTTTCTGTTCTTGTGTTATTTGGCTCAGGATAATGGCCTCCAGCTCTGTCCATGTTGCTGAAAAGGACAGGATTTTATTCTTTTTCATGGCTGTGTAGTGTTCCATGGTATATATGTACAGTATTTTCTTTATCCAGTCTGTAATTAACGAGCATCTAGATGCCTATGTCTTTGCTATTGTAAATAGTGCTGTGATGAGCATACAAGTGCATGTGTCTTTATGGTAGAATGATTTATATTCTTTGCAGTACATAGTAACAAAATTGCTGGGTCAAAAGGTAGTTGTTTTAAGTTCTTTGAAAAACTACCAAACTGCTTTCCACAGGGGCTAATTTACATTCCCACCATCAGTGTATAAGTGCTTCCTTTTCTCCTCAACCTTGCCAGTATCTGTGAACTTTTGACTTTGTAATGATAGCCATTCTGACTGGTGTGAGATGGCATTTTATTGTGGTTTTGATTTGCATTTTTCTAACTAGTGATTTTGAGTGTTTTATCATATGCTTGCTGACCACGTGTATGTCTTCTTTTGAAAAGTGTATATTCATGTCCTGTGTCTGCTTTTTAGTAGAGTTGTTTGGTTTTTGCTTGTTAATTTAAGTTTCTCATAGGTTCTGGATATTAGATCTTTGTTGGATGCATAGTTTACAAATATTTTTTCCCATTCTGTGGGTTGTCTGTTTACTCTGTTGATAGCTTATTTCAATGTGCAGAAGCTCGTTAATTAAATATCATTTGTCAATTTTTGTGTTGCTCATGCTTTTGGAGTCTTTGTCAGGAAATCCTTGCCAGGGCCTATGTTCAGAGTGGTATTTCCTAGGTTTTGTTCAAACGTTTTTAATACTTCTTGACTTTACACTTACGTTTTTAATCCATATTGAGTTTTTTTTTGTATATAGTGTATGGAAGGGGTCCAGTTTCAATCTTCTGCATACAGCTAGCCAGCTATCCCAGCATCATTTATTGAATAGGGGGTCCTTTCCCTACTGCTTATTTTTATTGACTTTGTCAAAAATCTGGTGGCTTTACACACGCAGCTTTATTTCTGGGTTCTGTATTCTGTTCCATGGATCTATGTGTCTGTTTTTGTAACAGTACCAGGCTGTTTGGGTTACTGTAGCCTTACAGTATAGTTTGAAATCAGGTAATGTGATGTCTCTGGCTTTGTTCTCTTTGCTTATGATTGCTTTGTCTATTTGGGCTCATTTTTGGTTCCATATGAATTTTAGTTTTTTTATTTTTCTGATTCTGTAAAGAATGTCATTTGTAGTTTGATAAAAACAGCATTGAATCTGTAAGATCACTTTGGGCAGTATGGCCATTTTAACAATATCAGTCCTTTCTATCCAAGAGCACAGAATGTTTTTCCATTTGTTTGTGTCATTACCGACTTCTAGATCTTTTACTTCCCTGGTTAGCCATATTCCTAGGTATTTTATTCTTTTTTGTGACTATTGTAAGTGGGATTGCATTCTTGATTTGACACACAGCTTGGGTGTTGTTGGGATATAGAAATGCCACTAAATTTTGTACATTGAGTTTGTATTCTGAAACTTTGCTGAAGTTGTTAATTTTGGGCAGAGATGCTGGAGTTTTCTATGTATAAAATTATATCAACTGCAAAATGAGATAATTTCACTTCCTCTCTTCATATTTGTATGCCTTTTATTTCTTTCTCTTGCCTGATTGCTCTGGCCAGGACTTCAAGTACTATATTGATTAGGAGAAATAAGAGTTGGTACCCCTGTCTTGTTCCATTTCTCAAGAGGAAAGCTTTCAACTTTTACCTGTTTTGTATGATGATAGCTGTGGGAATGTCATAGATGGCTCTTATCAGTTTGAGGTATGTCCCTTCAACACCTAGTTTGTTGAGAGTTTTAAACCTGAAGAAATGTTGAATTTTATTGAAATACTTCTCTGCATCTATTGAGGTGATCATGTGATTTTGGTTTTTAGTTCTGTTTATGTGGAGAATCACATTTACTTATTTATGTATATGGAAACAACTTTGCGTTCCAGGAATAAGACCTACTCTATAAGGGTGGATTAGCTTTTTAATGTGCCGTTGGATTAACTTTGCTAGTGTTTTTTTTTTTTTTTTTTT
>NW_012115833.1:3150334-3156446 GCF_000951035.1 Colobus angolensis palliatus | reverse complement strand
CAGCCTCCCGAGTAGCTGGGACTACAGGCGCCCGCCACGTCGCCCGGCTAGTTTTTTGTATTTTTTAGTAGAGACGGGGTTTCACCGTGTTCGCCAGGATGGTCTCGATCTCCTGACCTTGTGATCCGCCCGTCTCGGCCTCCCAAAGTGCTAGAGGATTTTTGCATCTGTGCTCATGAAAAATATCGGCCTGAAGTTTTCTTTTTTTGTTGGGTCTCTGCCAGGTTTTGGTGTCAGAATAATGCTCACCTCTTACAAGGAGTTAGAGAGGAATCCTTCCTCAGCTTTTTGGAATAGTTTTGGTAGGAATGGTACCAGCTCTTCTTTTATGTCTGGTAGAATTTGTCTGTGAATATGTATGGTCCTGGTCGTTTTTTTTTATTTTCAGTTTTTTGAGACAGAGTCTTTCTCTGTTGCCCAGGCTGGAGTGCAGTGATGTGATCTTGGCTCACTGCAACCTCCACCTCCCAGATTCAAGTGATTATCCTGCCTCAGCCTCCTGAGTAGCTGATATTACAGGCCCCCACCACCATGCCTGGCTGACTTTTGTATTTTTAGTAGAGACGAGGTTTCACCATGTTGGTCAGGCTGGTCTCGAGCTCCTGACCTCAAGTGATCCTCTATCTTTGACTTCTCAGAGTTCTGGGATTACAAGCGTGAGCCACCACACCAGAAAGTTAGTAGGGTTTTTATTACTGATTAAACTTTGAAACTCATTATTGGTCTGTTCAGCATTTCAATTTCTTCCTGGTTCAATAATGGGAGGTAATACGTTTCCAAGAATGTATTAGTTTCCTGTAGGTTTTCTAGTCTGTGTGCATAGATGTGGTCCTAATAATCTCTGAGGGTTTTTTGTATTTCTTAGGGGTTGGTGATAATGTCTCTTTTGTCATTTCTTACTGTGTTTATTTGGATCTTATCTCTTTTTCTTTATTAGTCTAGCTAGCTATTCATTCTTTTTATTATTCTTTCAACAAACAGCTTATTATTTTGTTGATCTTATGTGTGGTTTTTCACATCTCAATTTCCTTCAGTTAATCTCTGATTTAGGTAATTTCTTGTCTTGTGTTATCTTTAGAACTGAGTTACTCTTGTTTTTCTAGTTCCTCTATATGTGATGTTAAGTTGTTAATTTGAGATTTGTCTAACTTTCAATGTGGGCATTCAGCACTACAAAATTTTCTCTTAACACTGCTTTAACAGAGATTCTAATATATTATATCCTTGTTCTCATTAGATAATTTATTAATTTTGGCCTTAATTTCATTGTTTACTCAGAAGTTATTCAAGAACAGGTTGTTTAATTTCCATATAATTAAAAAATGACCTCCTTAGTATTGATTTCTAGTTTTATTGTGATATAGTTCAAGATTGTGGTTGTTATGTTTTTAGTTTCTGTGAATTTGCTGGGAATTGTTTTATGGCCAATTGTGTGGTCAATTTTAGAGTGTATACCATGTGCCAGTGACAAGAATGCACATTCTGTTGGTTTCGTGTGGAGAGTTGTGTAGATGTCTCTTCGGTTCATTATTCAAGTGTTGAGTTTTTTTGTAGGTCTCTAAGAACTTCTTTTATGAATATGGATGCTCCTGTGTTGGGTACATATATGTTTAGGATAGTAATGTTTTATTGTTGAATTAAACCCTTTACCATTATATAATGTCCTTCATGTTTTTTGATTGCTGTTGGTTTAAATTTTGTTTTGTCTAAAATTAGAATAGCAACCCCCACCTTATTTTTGTTTTTTGTTTGCCTGGTATACTTTTCTCCATCCCTTTACTTTGAGCCCATGGGTGTCATTCATGTGAGATAGATCTCTTGTAGATAGCATACAATTGTGTCTTGTTTCTTTATCCAACTTGCCACTCTGTGCCTTCTAATTGGGGCATTTAGCCCATTTATATTCAAGTTTGATATTGATATGTGTGGATTTAATTCTTTGAAGGTGTTGTCAGCTGGCTACTATGCACACTTGATTGTGTGGTTGCTTCATAGTGTGAACGGTCCATGAACTTAAGATGTTTTGGTGGTAGCTGGTAATAGTCTTTTGTTTCCATATTTAGCACTCTTGTAAGGTCCTCCTGTAAAGCAGGTCTGGTGATAATGAATTCCTTTAGCATTTGCTTGTTCGAAAAAGATATTATTTCCCTTTCACTTATAAATCATAGTTTGACTGGATATTAAATTATTGCTTACAGTTTTTTTTTTTTTTTTTTTTTTAAGAATACTGAATATAGACCCTCAATCTTTTCCAGCTTGTGGGGTTTCTGCTAAACCATTGTTTTATGGCCAATTGTGTGGTCAATTTTAGAGTGTATACCATGTGCCAGTGACAAGAATGCACATTCTGTTGGTTTCGTGTGGAGAGTTGTGTAGATGTCTCTTCGGTTCATTATTCAAGTGTTGAGTTTTGGGGTTGATAAACAATGGCTTAGCAGAAACCCCACAAGCTGGAAAAGATTGAGGGTCTATATTCAGTATTCTTATGATGTATTCAGTATTCTTATGAATATATGATCTTATGATCTTATATTCTTGAACCCCATCAAGTCTTGATGGGGTTCCCTTTGTAGGTGACCTACCTCTTCTATCTATCTGCCTTTAATATTTTTTCTTTCTTAGCAGTGTCCTTCTTGTTTATTATCTTGCAGGGGTTTGCTGCATTTCTTGAATTTGAATGCTGGTCTTCCTAGCAAGGTTGGGGTCATTTCCATGGATGATATCCTCAAATATGTTTTCCAAGTTGCTTGCTTTTTCTCTTTCTCTTTCAGGGATGCTAGTGAGTGGTAGATTTGGTCTCTTTACATAATCTTGTATTTCTTGGAGGACTCCTTCATTCTTTTTAATTACTTTTCTTTATGTTGGTCCTTATATTTTATGCTTTCCTCCATCATCTCTTTAAATTATTCTGAATGAAGAACCATGTTGATTCATTCACTGAAGTTGCTATTTTATAAATTTATTTCCTGAAGAAGATTCTTAGCTGAAAGTGCAGTTTGACTGTACACTGCATATGCGCATGTGGGTGCTCATTGGACAGAATCTACATTACATGAGAGAGAAACAAGCAGCATGCACACTGAGCTCTGCCCACCCCAAGGTAGAAAATGTGGGCATTACTCTGTGACCCTGTCATCCAAACTAGAAACCCTAGTTTTACTAAAGCTTATAACTATTACCATTTTATAGAAAATATTCCTCAAGTTTTAGCATAAACAAAATAAAGCAGTTGCAATTCAAAGAGGGAAGAGGTGATCAGTGCAGAAATTCTATAAGTAGAGTTAATTATAGTACATCCAGATGGTTTCTTACCTGATTTGTGCTGCCTTCCAACTCCTGTTTTTGTTATCTGCTGAATAAAATGATTGTCTCTACTGTCAGCTGCCATGTGTTTCTGCTAAAAGGACAGTTCTGCTATTTATCTCCAAAATTTCTATAGTTATGTCAAAACACCCAATCTACTGCCTTCCTCCAATTCCCTAGTTACTGATTTCTTTCACTTTATAAGTCTTAACTACTATTTAAATGAGATTTGATATGGGGTGGAGTTAACTAAGTGTGTGCAGACCTTAATTGATACATTGATGAAAATAATTCCATTTCTGTAGAATAAAAAAAAAATTTTGAGTTAAATTATTTATCAAGCCTAAGCACCTACATTTTTTATGGTAACTATTGGATAGCACTGAAATTACTGAAGCCAGAATATAAAAACTCTTTAGTCCCATGAATTTTTTCTTTTTTTCTGAGACGGGGTCTTGCTCTGTCACTTGGATTGGAGTTCAGTGGCATGATCATAAGGTCACTGTAGCCTTGAACTTCTGGACTCAAGTGATCCTCCCCCTTTGGCCTCCAGAGTAGCTGTGACTCCAGGCACCTGATGTCATATCTGGATAATTGTCTTTAAAACATTGTTTTAGGCTGAGCATGGTGTCTCACAGCTGTAATCCCAGCACATTATATCCCAGCTAATATATTATATCCTTGTTCTCATTAGATAATTTAAGAATTTTGGCCTTAATTTCATTGTTTACTCAGAAGTTATTCAAGAACAGGTTGTTTAATGTCCGTGTAATTAAGAAATGAACTCCTTAGTATTGATTTCTAGTTTTATTGTGATATAGTTCAAGATTGTGGTTGTTATGTTATTTGGAGGCTGAGGCAGGTGGACCGCTTGAGGTCAGGAGTTCTAAACCAGCCTGGCTAACACGGCAAAAACCCCTCTCTAATAAGGTACAAAAATCAGCTGGATGACATGGCATGCACAGCTATTAGGGAGGCTGAGACATGAGAATCACTTGAACACAGGAGGTGGAAGTTGCAGTGAGTCGAGATCACGCCACTGCCCTCCATCCTGGCGATATAGCGAGACTCTGTCCTCTCCCCTGTCTCCCCAAAAATTCTTCTGGAGATGGGGGGGGTCTGTGCTATGTTGCTCAGGCTGGTCTTGAACTTCTGAGCTTTAAGTGATCCTCCTGCCTTAGCCTCTGGAGTAGTTGGAATTACAGGTGCAAGCCATCATGTCTGGCTCATGAACTTGTATTTATGAAGTACATGGGCTGAAAATTTTCACACATTATCATTTCTCCATCTTTAGCAGACTGTATTTTTAAAAACAGCTTTAGATTAAAAAAAAATTGGACAATGCAGTAGAAAGATTTCCCACATACTCTACATCCAGTTTTCTCTATTATTAGCATCTCACTTTAGTATGATACCTTGGCATATTTCAGAAACTATTATTGATACATAATTATTTAACATCCATAAATTCCCATATTTCCTCAGTGTTTTTGCTTGTTTGTTTGTTTGTTGTTGTTGTTGTTGTTGTTTTGAGACAGAGTCTCGCTCTTTCGCCCAGTCTGGAGTGCAGTGGCACGATCTCAGCTAACCGCAATCTTCGCCTCCGGGGTTCAAGCAATTCTCCTGTCTCAGCCTCCCAAGTAGTTGGGATTACAGTGCCCACCACCATGCCAGCTAATTTTTGTATTTTTAGTAGAGACAGAGTTTCACCATGTTGGCCAGGCTGGTCTCAAACTCCAGACCTCAGGTGATCTATTTGCCTTGGTCTCCCAAAGTGCTGGGATTATAGGCGTGAGCCACTGTGCCTGGCCTCCTTAGTTTTTACATAATGTCCTTTTTCTATTCTAGAAGACTACCCAAAATACCACATTACATTCAGTTGTCTTGTCTCCTTAGGCTCCTCCTTGCTGTAGCAGTTTCATAGACTTTTCTTGTCTTTGATGATCTTTACAGTTTTGAGGAATGTCACCTACTTTGTAGTCACCCTGCTAATGAAATGTATTTCATGTTTTTCTCATGATAAGACTGAGATCACACATTATAGGAAAGACCACAGAGGTAAAGTGACATTTTTTTCATCATACTTTATCCCGGGTACATTTTATCAACATAATTCTGACAGTTGATGTTGACCTTGATTACCTGACTGAGATTGTGTTGTCAAGTTTATCCATTGTAAAGTCATTCTTATTTTTTTCGGCCTTCTTTTCATATTGTATTTTTGCAGGTCTCTATGTGCAGCCTACACCTTAGAAGTGTGTAGTTATGTTCTTCATTCTTGATAGTGGAATATCTCTACTAATTATTTTAAATTCTTCTTCATAGGAAATTTGTCCCTTTTCTCCCATTAATTTATTCCAAGTTTAATTTATATCATGGATGTGTGTGTGTTTAAATGTTGGATTATAATCCAATACTACTTGATTTTGTTGTTCAAAATGTTCAGCATTGACCATTGAGAACTGTTTTTGGCTTCTGTGATCTTTTGACATATCTCCATTAATGTATTTTCTTTCCTTTTCTTTTTTTCCCAGCATGTCCTTACTCTGGCACTAAAAAGTGCTCCAGACTCATGTGTATTTCTTGCTCCACCCTAGAATCAGTCATTTCTACAAATGTCGCTATCCTTTTATGGAAAATGACATTGGAAACCAAGATGTGGCTGCTAAGTGTGTTCTTTGCTGCTGGGTTGTCATTTCTCTTAAGGTTTCCAAGCTGACAGAGCACATAAGTATATGACATACGTTATTTTTTATTTGACTATGGAACTCTGTATCTATGTGAGAGGATTTGTTTCTGATTAAAATTT
>NW_012115833.1:3109533-3150079 GCF_000951035.1 Colobus angolensis palliatus | reverse complement strand
TTGTGATCCGCCCGTCTCGGCCTCCCAAAGTGCTGGGATTACAGGCTTGAGCCACCGCGCCCGGCCTTAAAATTTCTTATAACTAGTTCTACAATGATATTTTAATTACAACTGATACAAAGCCTATAACTTATAAGATTCGTCTTTGGGAAGAGAGAGTGATAAGTTGGTTAGATAAAATTTTTCTAAACTCATATCTGAGTTGTTACGTATTTATACTCATTCAAACTTTGTAACTCACTATCAAGATCATTATGATATACTTTTTGTCCTATAAATTCTGACATGGTCTTTGCCCCAAATAGCAAAATTTGACACGACTATAAGAGATCTTCAAAGTCATAAAAAGCAATGAATTTAATAGGAAAGCAGACTCATTGATCTTTAGCAGTGAAATTGAAATGCAACCTAAAGATCAAGATTTCTATTGTTTCTATTTAAGTCAGTTGTCACTTTATTAATTACTGTCTACTAAAAAACTGTCAGAATCGGGATTTTGTAATTCATAAGCTCAAAATCATGCTACTTATGATATCTATAGAAAATATAATAGACTGAATTTTACTTCCTAGAAATATATTATGTAAATCTGTTCAACAATAATAAAATGGATATACAAAGTCATTGCCTTTCTTACAGTAAGTTATAACATCAAACTAATTACATTATTGTTTAATTTCCATGTCTCAATTTATTGCATAATTTAAATGACAAATGTAATTGTTTGGTTTTATATTATTTAGACGCTTGTAACAGAAGTTGTGGAATTCTAGAGTTTCTGAAGTATATGGGTTTTAACATAAAAATTAATTTTTTTCAAAACCAATTTATTACAATATAGATTAATGTAGTACAGAAGTTAAAATGGTAAAACAATTATTAAACTTTACTTTTGTTTGCCTAGGTTAAGTTAAAAGACAAGATTGTCTAAAGTATCAGCTTATGAGGCTACTAAAATCATTTTAAGCCAATATTCTGAAAAATGTCTTCCTCATTCTTACAGTATGTATGTAGTACACAGCCGTTTAACACTTGTATGATAGACACATAATGATCGTGATCATCTGTTTCAGATAATTCTTTGTAAGTTGTCAAATCTTGCTGAAAAGGCATACCCTGGAGAAGTGACTTTTTTGCTTGCTTTGCACTTCACTGACTTAGACAGGGATTTAATAGAAGTTGTAATTGACTTTTCTGATCGACAGTGAAGAGCACATTTCTTACTGCTTTGATTCTCTTTGTGGATTGATAAATGCTGTGAGATATGGTACTGTGCTGAAGTGAAGTGTGCTAATGTGAAGGGAATGTGAGCTAATGACTTAGCACTACAGGGTGGCAATTGCCTGGTTTTTTGGTACCAGTTCTTTACTGCTTCATTTTGTCCTCTTTTGGAAAGGTTTTTAGCCTTTCTGTCTCAATCAACAAAATAAGAACTATATTTACCTGACATATGATACATGACTTGGGTGTAATGGGCCATTTTTGATGGGAAGAGGCAGTACCATTTGTTAAATGATACCCCTGGCTCCTGGAAAAGTTAATAAAGTTTCCCCTAAGCACTTAACCTCCTTCAGATGAATCATTTATACACTAGCAGAAACTGTCTCAATGATTATCGACACTAGGCCTAACACTTTATAAAATAGATAGAGGATACCAAATCACTTAGTTAACTATCAAAAATCTCTAGATGAAAATCTTGCTACAGATTGATCTTAAATTATTTTAAAATAATTGAATCTGAATGTGGTACTGAAATATTCTTGTTTAACAGTATTTCCTTAAAAGGAACATCTGAACATTTTTTATGATAAGACATTAGGTCTACCAAGAAGATTTAATTTGTAAATGTTTATAAGCTATAATTACTAATTAGTTTTTACCTCCTCCTTTTTCACTGTAAATAGGTTCTTTGATCCTCATTTTCTCAGTAGGCATCTAAAATGCGAAATATTTTTTTTTCCCAAAGGCCTACTTTTATCAATAATAAATTAGGAATGAAGCTTACAGATACAGAGCAACTTACTTATTCCTAGTACATAGTTATCCATACAGATGTGCACAATCAGTATGCACATGTGTAAGAAAATACAAATGTGTATGGTTGTCCTTCTTTCTTTCATTTACCTATATCTACCTATTTACTTATCTGTTTTTACTGTATATGTTTTATTGCAGACATTGTATATTCAAATGCGTAGTAAATACTAGTGTCTTCTTTTAAAGTAAAACACATTTGTTGTTGTTGTTGTTGTTGTTGTTTTTCGAGAAGGAGTTTCACTCTTGTTGCCCAGGCTGGAGTACGATGGCGCGATCTTGGCTCACTGCAACCTCCAACTCCTGGGTTCAAGTGATTCTCCAGTCTCAGCCTCTTGAGTAGTTGGGATTATAGGCGTCCGCCACCATGCCCAGCTAATTTTTGTATTTTTCAGTAGAGACAGAGTTTCTTCATGTTGGCAAGGCTGATCTCGAACTCCTGACCTCAGGTAGTCGGCGTGCCTCGGCCTCCCAAAGTGCTGGGATTACAGGCACAAGCCACCACACCCAGCCAAAACATGTTAATTTTTAAATATCAAGAGTCTAGATATCATTTGCAATAAGTCAATAAATATTTGCTTGGTTATATAAAGATAGAAGGTGTCACACTGGATATCAAAGTTCTACCGTTCAACTAAATCAAACACTCAGGAGAATGTGACAGCTTGGAGTCAGGAATTTTAAATTCTCTAATGTAAATTGAGAACTATTTATTATTATTCTCATTATTGTTTACTCTTCTGAATTTCAATTTCTTCCTTTTGCTATAAAGGGAAAACACAGTCCAAAAGGATAAAACATCAATTTAGTGCTTTTTCAGTTCATAATTCACAAACATTCACATACATGATTTCATTTCACTTCATAACACTCTATGAAGTGTGGAAAGCAGATACTATTACCACCATACAGCAGATGAGAAAACCATATTTTAAAAAATTATAATTAATATACTAAAGACACCTAGGTATCTATAGTAATAATATATTAGAAGAAAGCATGAATGACATTTTGGGCCCCAATTTTTATATTGCTGTAAATATACTATTGCAAATAACATGGATCCTATGACATAAAATATTGTGGATTAAATGTAAAGGGGTAGAGTGTTTTATTTCCAAGCATTTACAAAATATATTGGCTATAATTTTTTTTACCAAAATATTGTTATACCATAGGCTTAGTTTTCCTTCAACTGAAAAAAAATCATTTAAGAAAGAAAAATACAACCATACTTCAGATTAATATAATTGTACTTCAGTAATAATATTTCCTTATTATATTTAAAGATCCAAATCAGAGATTGTAACCCTATAGTATATTCTCTGTACCAGATTAGGGAGTGAAAAGTTTGTGAGCTACCAAAGAATGCCTATATTTTTAAGACTTTATTAAAATATGCTTCCTCCACTTCTTTTTTTCATCAGTTAATGCTAAGTTGGTTTCATAACAACATCTGGAGAAAGGATATTTTCTTTCTAATATGGCAACAGAGAAATTGTGTTTTTCCTCTAAGTATCAAAATCTTTTTATAATTATTTTATAATATCTATTTTAAAATTATTCTGTATTTTAATATTTCTGTTGTATTTTCCCTAAGATACACTTGCAATTCTTATCAAGTAAAAATACATCAAAGATATCAACAACTACAGACATATACACCCAACAAGGTAATGGAAAATTTTCTTTTGTTTTTGTCTTAAAAATTTTTTTTTATAGACTTAGGGATACCAGTGCAGTTGTGTTATATGAGTATATCATATAGTGGTGAAGCCTAGGCTTTTACTGCAGTCATGACCCAAATAGAGAACATGGTGCCTTATAGGTAGTATTTCATCTCTCATATCCCCTCAGCCTCCCACCTTTCAGAGTCTCCAGTGTCCATTATTCCATTTTGTATGTCCATGTGTGCATATTATTTAGCTGCTACTCAGAAGTGAGGCCAAGTGATTTTTGACTGTTTCTGAATCATTTCACTTAGGATATGGCCTCCAGTTCCATACATGTTGCTTGCAATAGACATAATTTTATTCTGTTTTATGGTTGAGTAGTATTCCAGGATATATGTGTGTGTGTGTGTGTGTGTATATATATATATATATATATATATATATATATGCACGCATGCACACAACATTGTGTTGTATATATATTCTTATATACACCACACCCAGTTTTCCCTATTATTCATATCTAACATTAGTGTGTCACATTTGTCACTATTGACTTATTTTTGTAAGTTATTATTAGCTAAAATACACAGTTTATTCAAATTTTCTTAGTTTTTACCTAACATTCTTTCTCTGCTCCAGGATTCTATCTAGAGTACCAGATGGAATTTAATATCCTTGACAAACATTATTCGTTTATATATGCTTGAATTCCTTTCTGGGTTCTCTATTCTGTCCCATTGGTCTACATGTCTGTTCTTGTGCCAACATCATACTTTTAAAATTACTATAACTGTGTAATATAGTTTGAAATCAGGGAGTGTGATACCTCCAGGTTTTTTCTTTTTTTCCTTAAGATTGCTTTTGCCATTTGGGGTCTTTAGTGGGTCCACACAAACTTCAGAAGAGTTTTTCTGTTTCTAGAGAAAAGGAATTTTGATGGAGGTTGTATTGATTCTGTAGATTACTTGAGTGTTATGGACATTTTAACAATATTAAGTCTTTGATTCCATGAATATGGAATATCTCCTCACTTATTTGTGTCTTCTTCAAATTCTTTCATCAATGTCTTATAGTTTTTAGTGTAGAGATCTTTTATCTCCTTGGTTAAATTCATTAAATATTTCTAATCAATTATAAATATAATTGATTTTTTTAATTTTTTTTTTTTTTTTGAGACAAAGTCTTGCTTTGTTGCCCAGGTTGGAATGCAGTGGCACAATCTCATCTCAATGCAACCTCTGCCTCCTGGGTTCAAGCAATTCTCCTGCCTCAGCCTCCAGAGTAGCTGAGATTACAGGCATGAGCCACCACGCCTGGTCCTTAATGTTTTTTTAGATAGTTTGTTGTTAGTGTATAGCAGCACAACTGATTTTTGTATGTTAATTTTCCATCTTCCATTTAGTCCTCTGTCTACTACTACAATAATTTTTACTCCTCCCGCAGCACACTAATTCTGAATTTCTCTTCACAATCATGTATAGAACCACTGTATATTCCAGCACATCATTTATTTGACCAAACAAATACATGACTTCTGGCAAGGTAACTTTTATGAATTATTTAAGTAGCTATATAATTTCATCTTGACTCTGGTTATAGTTTTATCATTTGTTACTGTAAGACTAATAAATAGATAATGTCTATCACTGTCATAAAGTACTGGTATTATCTTCATTTGTAGGTAAAACATTATATATATATATGAATAACTATGCCTTGTGTGTTGGCATGAGGTAAAACCTCATCTGAATATATATTTATTATATCTGTAAATTGGTAGGTTGTTTTAGAAGTTGCAACATAAATTTAATGAGTTTGAATAACAAATTAACATTTGCTGATTAAAATTAAAGGTTAATTTTTCAATTAGCTAGGTTGCTCTCAGCCAGTTCTTCAGATTATTTGGTCCAGATGACTGCCTAGATTCCAATGATTAAGACCTTTTTTTTTTTTTTTTTTCAAATACACTGCTTGCTTTTTTCAGGGACTAATCTCTCTTGCTGAAAAAGTATTTCAAATAGCAGACTTCCTCTCAATTAATTCTGTTATTTGCTTCTTAACTTGTCATCTTGGATTCTTTATTTGTAATTGTTTTGTTCATGTGAATTTCAATGACTCTACTGAATATGTAACACGTCATATCTAACTCCAGTGGACATCAGATGGGCTGTATATAATGTTGCTTGATTAAAATCATACTCTTTTGCTCTAAAACTCTGATTCTTTTATTGACTCATCATATTTTAATAAAACTGAATTAAAATGCAGAAATGTGTAATGACTAATAATGTCTTACCAATCCTCACATGCCATTGTATTTTAGAAATTAGATTCTATATAATCAGCCTGATTCTTCCCATCACCTATCTTAACGAATCTCATCCAAAGCTGTGCATTTCAGAAAAGATGAGAATTTTCATCCAGACAAAACATGCTCTAAATAAGAACTGAGAACACTGCCTGTTTGGAAGAAAGAAGACTAGTGCCTAAAAATCTTTCTCTTGTATGTATGACTTTGAGACACTTAAAATTTCCAAGTCTAAATTTCTTCCTTTGAAAATGGGAATGATGTTTATCTTTGAGTGCTCTCACTAATAATAAATTATATATGTAAAGTACTTTAGATGATTCTTAAGGTAGACATTCAGAAATAAATATTATTTATTGTATAATCCTAGAATATATTAGAATAAATTATTATTCTAATAATATAATGGCACTATTACTATAACATAGACTATATTTTAAGTTCAAGTTGTATGAATTCAATAAACATTGAGTTATGTTTTGTACCAGCTCCTAAGCTCTTGGGATTGAATAAGAATAAACAAAAATCTTTGTTCTTATATCTCCGCTCTCATAAAGTTTATAATCAGGCAGGAATGAGGAATACAGAAAGTATATAAATGTATGGTAACTAAATGAATTTGTAATAACAATATATAAAAACATATAGTTTGCCAGATAATACGGTTTATTTTTTAAAAATCAGGAAAGGGGAATATGGAGTGGTTGGTGAGAGCAGTGGATTAAATTTTAAAAGTTATGTAAGATAAAATCTCACTGATCAAGAGATTAGAGTTTTCTAATGCTGGAGTATATTCATTTGTTCATTCATATTTTCTTATTTTTAATTTTAATTTTGTTTAAACTTTAGAGTAGTTGAAAGGATAGTACAATGAGTATTCTTACAACGCTCACCTAAAAATCATAATTTTTAACATTTTGTCACATTTGCTTGTCATTTTCTCTGAATATGTATATATATATGAATAAGTATGTCTTGTTTGTTGGCAGGACTATACATATACATACTTTGAATATATATATATATATGCTTTGAATATATATATATATGTGCTTTTCTTTTCTTTTCTAGACGAACTATTAGAAAATACGCGGCAGAGAGTAATACTCTTTAATCCTAAATCTTCAAGTCCCTACCCGGTAAGTACAAGAATATACTCCTATATATAAATAATTATGCTCCTTGAATTTTAAATAACATTTCCTTATATTCAGCCAATATTCAATGTAACCTAGTGTCACAACATTATTATTGACAGCTGTGTTTTGTTTGTTGCTTAGTATAGGATATCATGAGATGTTCATTATCACTTGCTACATTAAAACAAAGCAATACAGTTGCTTGAAACACCAATGGTTTATTATCTCTTATGACTCTATTGGTCTGGAGTTTGGGCAGGCCTCAGCTGGTTGATCCGTTTGCTACATGTGATATAACCTGGGGTCACTCATAGCTGCAGTCAACTCAGAGATGGACCAAGGGTGGAATATCCATGTGGTCACTAGTTATTCAGAAGTCTAGCCCGGACTTTCTTATATGATGGCAGATGGGATCCAAGAGCAGAGACAGAGATTCCCAGCCTCTTAAAGTCTTGGCTGAGAATGGATATTGCTTCACTTCTGCTTCAGTTTATGATTCCAAGCAATTCAGAAATCCAACCTAGGTTGAAAGAAAAAGGGAATTTGTTCTGCCTCCTGTTGGAAGGTGGTACAATGAATTTGTGGTCATTTAAATTCTGTTATATCAAGGATCCCACGTTGCTTTAAGATTAAAGATATATCTCTTTGTCCAATTTTGATCTAGAACAGCAACACTTCTTTTAAAATTTTAGCTCCTTTTAAAATTGTATTTTTCATGACAATAACATTTTGAGGTCTATCTGTTAACAGGAATCTTATAAAATACCCCAGTAATCTGGATTTGTCTAATTATTTCATCATTATTATATTAAACATTTTGGTTAAGATGTTATATAAGTAATATTGTAAACTTTTCATTACATTACATCAGAAGTCAGTTTTTACTGGGCTCATTTTTCCCCATTCATTTCTTTTGTTTAAGATAAAATCTGCCATAATTAACCCTTTAAAGCTACCACTCCACATTGTAACTGGTGTTTGTGGGTATTTAAATCATGTGTATTTACGGTTTTCTATCACCGTTTCACTTAATATATTGGTTATCTTTCCCTGAATTGATGATTACATGAAAGTTACAAAATATTTTCTAATTCTACAATTTATTGTATATCATGATGTTCTTCTATAAAGAGTGACCTTTTTTCCTTCTTTTCAGTACTATTATGAGTTCTTTATATATAAATATTGTAACTTATTAACACTATTTGTTTACTTATTTTCAAATAGCATTATTTCATACCATACAATTCATATCATACAACTTCATACCATATGATTCAGCCATTTTAAGTTTGAAGATTTTTGTGAACTTACAGAGTCGGATAATCATCATCAAAATCCACTTTTAAAATATTTCCATAATACCAAAACATTATTTTGTGGCCACTTACAGTCAATCTCACTACAACTTCCAGTCACAAGCAACCACCTATCTGCCTTTTGTCTGTATAGTTTTTTTTTTCTGTTTCATGTAAATGATATTATACAATATTTACACTCTTATTTCTGGCTTCTTTCAGTTAGCATAATGTTTTCAAGGTTTACCCATACCTTTGAATGTATTCCTAGTTTGTTCCATTTAAGTGGTGAATATTTCATTGCATCAATATACTATATTGTGCTTATTTATACACCAGTTTATGTTTAGGTTGTTTCAGTTTTTAGCATTTGTGAATATGTTACCTTGAACATTCAGTAGAAGTCTTTTTGTGGACATTCACTTTTATTTCTCTTGGGTAAATACCTTGAATGCAACAGGTGGGTTAATATGGTAATTATATGTTTCACTTCTTAAGAAACTTAGATTTTACACTCCTATCAGCAATGCATGATGGTTTTATTACTATTTCTGATGATAAATTGTCCCACGTTTGGACAATTGAAATTATAAGAAAATTAGGACAAAGACATAAAGGTCTAAGGAAGTGAACCCTACGTATATTTGGGGAAAAGCATTTCCTGCAGTGAAAAAGCAAAGTGCAAATGCTTAGGCAGAGCACAGCAGCGCAGCTAGAAACAGTGAGCTGGGGAAAAATTACAAAGAGGTGAGGTCAGAGAGGTAACAGGACCATATTTTTCAGGACCTTGTAGTCCATTGTAAGTACTTTTGCTTTGACACTGAGTGTGATAGGGGAATAATAGAAGGTTTAGAGAAAAGGATTCACATGATCAAACTTACATCTTAACAACATCACTTTAGGTCCTAGTTTTATATTATATGAGCATGACGAGGAAGGAAGCAAGGATATTCGAGAACCAGTATTGCATAGTTAGTGTGATGGTGGAGGGTGGATTGTGACAAAAAAAAAAATGCAAAGAATAAGATCTAAGAGTGATTAATGCATTCATTGAAAAACTGGGACCTTTTGTGTGTGTGCGTGTGAGATGAATGAAACTATTGTGATGAGCCTGATGGTCTATCCTGCTGCAGGTCCTGGGAGATGAACTATGGAATCCAAATCCTTACACATTGAAATCTAGTGGAGGTTACTACCTGCTCTAGTAAACGTTAATGAGACTATCCTATTATTGTTGGCTGCAATTCCAGGACGCCAGCAGCAAATCCAGGAATCTCCTAACTGGTTGAAACAAATTTGGTTGATGGTATTTGTGAAGCTCGGGCAAGGAGGACTTCTGAGATGCTTCAGCTTCCCTCCTATAAGATGACTGCCAGGTCCTTGCACAGTTTCAGCCTCTCATATTCCTTAAAAGAACACAAAACCGTTCAGCCAGACTCCTCTTTCAGCATAGTCACTGTAAGAAAGAGGAGTCGATTACTCTCTTATTATATTCTAATAAAGTTTTGTGGTGACTGTTACATTGTCATTAACTGTGTTTTGCTGAGTAAACAAGATTCTCTGATAGGTAAGAGAAAGAGAAGAGTAAGAGATGACCCTAAGGTTTTTGTCCTGAGCAACTGGAAGAGGGAAAAAATAAAGAAAGGAAGACTTAGTTGATAGAAAAATATAGCATTAGTTTTAGTTTAGCATTAGACTGGAATAGATTACTATTAACGTTTTTCTTAGATGTATGAAGTTTGAGGAAAAAAATGAATTTATTCTGTATGAGTAATGCAATCATTCAATCTAAGGCAGTTTGTTAATGTTTTTACATGGATTTTTCAGGATTTCAAAGTCAGTCACTAACTTTGAACTCTTGTTTGGGGTTTCCTATAAAATCCTCTCTATCCCACCCATGATCTCCAGTGTGGTATCCCATATAGCCTAGCTTTTTCCAGAGTTGAAACATTTTTTTTGCCATTACCTCCATTAGGACTATATAGGTCTCTCTCCTGGGTCCTTCCTTCTGCTACCTAACCAATAAAATAATCCACTCACTCATTCCTTTGCTGAAGAACATTTATTGTAAGTGTACTTAAGAATGTCTTGTGTTGCATAAAATGATAAATGAAGGACAAAGGGTCAGTTTGTTCATAGTATGGGGGATGGGGTGATGTGGGGAAGAGGATCCTTATGATATATAAGTAAAACAAAAATGTCAAATATTTGAAAAAATTTAAAGCATATTCATTGTAGAGATAATTAAGTGTATTATGAAGAACACCAAGGAATACACCAGTAAGAAGGTAATATTTAGGATCATACTTGAAAAATAAAAATTAAAAGCAAAAAAAAAAAAAATAATTCAGCAGCAGAATGTTTTGAGCAAAGGATTTGAACATTGCTAAGGTTTAATAATGGAAAAGCCTCGTTCACTTTCAGTAATTAAAAAGTGGCTTGCTGTCTGGAATACAGGGAGGTAGGAGTTGAAATGGGATGGGAAGGTAAGCAGGGTCCAGATTTCTACAGAGCTTGTAGAAGCTGTAATTTGTAAAGGGGTTTACATGCTTTTTTACGTTTCAAGGAGAGCTATTAAAATGTTTCTTAAAGGGAAAGGAGGAGTAGAATCTGGAAGTGGATTAAACTTTCCTCATAAATACTTTTTGATATCTTTATTGAAATGCAAAGAGTATTATTAATAAAAAGTAAGAAATTTTAGAGAAAAGTTGGGACTCTCAGTTGTCCAAGTAAAAGATGAAGCACCTGAAACTGTTAAGAAGGTAGGGGAAATAGAGAGAAGTACTTGAAACTAAGATAAATTTTGGATACAGAAAATTTTTATATAAAAGAATTCATTGAAAGACCAGCCACTGGGGAAGAGGGAGGTTGTTGATAGAGTAGAATCGAGTATGGTTTTTGAATTCTGGGTCATTTGGAAATGCTCAAAAGGAATGGATTGATGTGTGTGTGTGTACATGCTTGTGCATGTGTGTGCGTTTTATCTGTGGAACATGCAAGGGACAGTGTCTATTGAAAAGTAAATGAACAAATCTAGAGGTCAAATACATGGCCTATAGTTTTTTTTTACTTTTATTTTAGAGTCGTCTGTATGCAGAAGAGGTATAAAGTCGTGCAAACCAATAAGATTGCAAAAAGAAAGAAGAAAAAAGCAGGCTCTGAGTTTGAAGAGCTGAATGAGCCTACAGAGATAAAGAAGTTGTTGCTGGAGAGGTAAGATGAAAATGAAGAGTGAGGGTTTCAGGGAAAACAAGGAGGTTGTTTCATAAAAGAAATATCAACTGTGTTAATGTTTCTAGGAAGTCAAACAGTATTTGAAACCAAGAAATCAGAAATGTGAAATCATGGTTGGCAACAGGGAATTCATTGCTGACATTTAATCTTGTAGAATACTAATGGAGAATAGTTTCATTTTAACTTTATCTACTACTGGACACAGGATATAATATAAGGTATACAGTGTTAATTCTGAAGTATCATTTTTAGTTATTCTTCTAAGTTTTAGCTGCTCATATTAACTATAGAAAAAGGAACTGGACAATTTTGGTATTGAAATTTCCTTTTTCTTGAAACACCTGTCTGCTTATCAGTATGTGTTGCAAGAGTATCTCCATCTATTCTCTACCAGGTAGTAAAATGAACCTTATTGAATATGCTAGTTCAGGGATAAAGTATCCAGCAGACCTTTGACATATTTCCCATGATTATGTACCCATTATATAAGTTGCTTATTGCTGCTGTAATAATATACCACAGATTCAGTGCCTTAAAATCACAAGCATTCGTAATTTTCTAGTTTCGGAAATCAGAATTCTAAAATGTGTTGCAAATGTTTCATTTCTTCTGAAGGCTCTAAGGGAGAATGTGTTTATCTTTTCCAGCATCTGGGGGCTGTCTACGTCCCTTGTTTGGTGCTCCTTTCCTCTATTTTCAAAGCCAGCAACAGTGGGTTGCATGGCTCTCTCTTATCCTGCTTCTCTTGTCACATTTTTTTTTTCTCTGCCTACAGTCTAGTATTATTTTCCACTTTCAAAGATCCATGTGATTACATTGGTTCTATGTGGATAATCCATGTATAGCCTCCCCATTTCAAGATCCTTAACTTAAGCATATCTGTAATGTCCTGTTTAGTATATAAAATAATGTGTTTACAGGTTCCAGAGATTAGGATGTAGATGTTCAGTGGGGTGGGCAGCACTCCTCCAGTCAACCTCAGTATATTTGCTCAGCTGATTCCAATCTTGGATGATAAAGAGGGGGTATATATTGGCCATCTAAGATATTAACACAGTGTAATGACTAAAATGGAAATTTCAGATAAAATGATGGGTGAAGAGGCAAAAAATTGATGTAATATCATGTTAGTCACTACCAAACAGTCACTACATGAAGTTTACACACATACCCCTCTAAAACTACTTTGGCCTAATATGTTTTTTCTTTCTATACATCTGTATTTCTATAAAAAATGAAATATATAATAAATTATGAGAAAACTAACCTTACATCTGAATGACATCTTGGATTTTGTTTGTTTCTTAGCCTTGTTGTTCAACTTTCTGATTTCTGTTGTCAAGAGAGAATGACTATGTCGGGATACACAGAATTAGCATACTGTTAAATATTATTCCATTCTGGAGTGTGCAGCTAAATACTTTCAGTTGTGTAATAATTCAGTAGTGTACACTAGGCCTAGTGGCCCAATAACTCTGTCACTTCAAATAATGGCACCATTTTTTTAGTTGGTATTCATGAACATGAAATTAGCCATTTTGAATTGAATCATCCAGTGGCATGCAGTACATTCAAAATGTTGTACAATCTTCACCTCTGTCCAGTTTCAAAATATTTTTATCACCTCAAAGGGAAACCTTATATTCATTAAGCAGTTGCTCCTCATTGCTCCTTCTGTTAGCCAATATGCTGTCTCTATGGATTTACCTATTCTATTTATTTCATGCAAGTGAAACCATACAACATATGATTTTTGTGTCTACCTTCTGCCTTACCACACTATTTTAGAGGATCATCTACATGTAGCCCGAGTGTCGACCATCTTTTCATGTGATTGTTGGTTTTTTGTGTATCTTCTTTGGATAAATGTTTATGGAAGTCATTTGCTCATTTTTACATTGTCTTCATGTCATTGATTGTAAGAGCTTTTTATATGCTCTTGATATTAAACCTTTGTTAGGTACATGATTTGCAAGTATTTTCTCCTATTCTGTAGGTTGCAGTTTCAACTTTTTCAAAATGCCCTGTGATGGTCAAACATTTTTAATTTTGATAAAGTCTTACTTATCTTCTTTTTAGTTTTGGCTTGTGCTTTGCTGTTAGTATCTAAGAAGTCATTATCAAACCCGAGGTCATGAAGATTTATTGCCTCCACAATGTCTTCTTCTAATTTTTTAAAGGTTTTAGCTCTTACGTTTAAGTAATTGATCCATTTTAACTTACTTTAATACATAATGTGATGTAGACGTGCAACTTGGTTTTTTTGTTTCTTTGGATGTGGATTACCAACTTGCCCCAGCACTACTTTTTGACAAGACTATTTCTCTTCGTTGAACAGTCTTGTCATGCTTGTCAACAATACATTGGCTATAGATACATGAGTTTATTTCTTGACTCTCAATTCTATCCCCTTAATCTATATGTCTGTTTTTATACTAGTACCACACTGTTTTGTTTACTGTGGTTTTATTGAAGTTTTGAAATCAAGGAAATATGAATGCTCTTTCTTTTCTTTTTTAATGCTTTGGTTATTCAGGATCCCTTGCAATTCCATGACTTTGAGGCACAGATTTTCCATTTTTGTGAAAAATGCTGTTTGAATTCTAATAGGGATCACATTGAATGTGTAGCTCAATGTTAGTAGTCTTCTCACTTTAACACTATGAAGTCTTCTACTCTATGAACATTGCTGCTTTATTTTTGTCTTTAATTTCTTTCAGCAGAGTTTTCAGTATACAAGTCTTTCATTTCTTTGGTTAAATTTATTCCTAGGTATGGTACTCTTTCGCAAGCTATTATAAATGAAATTGTTTCTTAATGTTCTTTTCAGATTGCTGATTGGTGGTGTATAAAACACAACTGATTTTTGTGTATTGAAACTATTCTGTAACTGACCTCATTTATTAGCTCTAGTAGTATTTCGTTTTTTTCTTTCTGATTTTCTGTGCACAAAATTATGTCATCTCTGAGTACAAACAGCTTGAATTCTTTCTAATTGGGATATCTTTTTTTTCTTGCCTACTTGCTATATATATATATAGAGAGAGAGAGCAAACTTCTAATGCAATGTTGAATATTGACGGTGAAAAAGGTTATTCTTATCTTGTTCCTGATCTTATGGGCAAAGCTTTCCATATTTCACCTTTATGCATAACGTAAGCTGTGAGCTTTTCATAAACGTCCTGTATCATGTTAAGAAAATTCCTTCCTATTGCTAGATTATTGAGTTTTTTTCTATCATGAAAAAGTGTTGGAGTCTATCAAATATTTTTTTCTTTTAAAAATTTTCCTTAGTTCTATTAATGTGTATATTACTTAGATTGGTTTTCTCTATTTGGACAACCCTTATATTACTGGGATAAATCCCACTTGTTTCATGGTGTGTAATACTTAACATATGCTATTAAATTCCATTTGCCAGTATTCTGTTAAGGATGTTGGCATGAAATTCACAAGAGCTATCGGTCATTTGTCTTTTTTTCTCATTGTATCTTTGTCTGCTTTAGTATAGGTCATACTGGCATCATAGAATGTGTTAGTACCTGTGATTCCTCTTTAATTTTTAAAAGAGATTGAAGAAGATTGGTGTTACTTCTTTAGATATTTTGTAGAAATTGCAAGATAAACCATCTGATCTTGGAATTTTCATTGCTGAAAGTTATTATTAATACTGTTGCTGGTTAAATCTAATTTCTTCTCACAGGTCTTCAGATTTTCTGTTTTCTCATAATCCAGTTTTTTTAGATTATGTGTTTCTAAAAAATTGTCTATTGCTCTTTGGTCACCAAGTTTGGTGTACAATTGTTCATATTGTTTTTTATAATCCTTTATATTTCTATAAGGATAAGTAGGGATGGCCTCACTCTCATGTCTGGTTTTAGTTATTTGTGTATTCTCTCTTTTTACTTTGCATTTAAAGATAAAGTTTTGCCAGTTTTTTGACCTTTTCAAAGAGCAATTTTGTGTTTCATTCTATCTTTCTATTCCCTATTTTATTTGTTTCAGCTCTAATCATTAATATTCTATCTTTCTACTAGCTTTGGGTTTAGTTTTCTCTTATTTTTCTAGTAAACATGGTGTAAAGTTGAGTTATTGATTTCAGATATATCTTCTTAGTTTTAAATTTAATATTTAGTGCTTTAAATTTCCCTTCAGAACTGCTTTCACTGCATCCCATGTTTCTATATTTTGCATTTTTGTTTTTATGCTTTATGTGATTTAAATATTTTTAAATTCCTTGAAATTTATTTTGTTGCCTCAAATATCCTGGAGACTGTATAATGTGCACTATAGAAGAATGTACTTTCTGCTGTACTGGGAGAGTGTTCTGTATATGGCTGTTGGGTCTCACTAGCTTACAGAATTTCTCACATTCTCTATTATTCATCTTCTATCTACCCATTAGTAAAAGCAGTGTTTTAAATTCCTCATTTTCTCAGTAGAAATGCTTATTGTTCCCTCCAATTCTGTCAATGTTTACTCCATATGTTTCGGGGGTTCTGTTGTTTTGTTCATATACATTTATAATTGTCATATCTTCTTGATGCATTCATTTATTGTCAATATATACTCTTCTTATTTATTGAAGTATCTTTTGACTTAAAGTCTATTTTGTATAGTATTACCATAACCAACTCAGTTTGCCTTTGATTACATTTGCAAGGAGTATCTTTTTTTTCTTCCGTTTTTCACTTTCAAATTATTTGTGATTTTTGATCTAAATTTAAAAGACCATTATTTATATCAACTCTGCCTCTCTCTGTATTATGATTGGAGAATTTAATCCACTTACATTTAAAGTAATTACTGATGACAAGGGGCTTTTGTGATTTTGTTATTTGTTTTTTTCTGTCATACTTTCTTTGTGATTTCCTACATCACTGCCTTCTTTGATGTTTAATAGATTTTACCATACCATTTTGATTTTCTTCTTATTTCCTTTTGCAAACAATTTTTAGATATTTTCTTAGGGATTACAATTAAAATTCTAAATTGATAGCAATGTACTTGAAATAGATAGCAATGTACTTGAAATAGATACCAACTTAGCTTCAATAACATTCAAAAATGGTGCTCTTATACAAATCTATCCCACAATTTTGTTGTCACAAATCGTATCTTTATATATTCTGTGCCCATTAATATACATTTATAAATACTGTTTTATATATTTGTCTTTCAAAATACTTAGGAAATAGAAAGAGGAGTTGCAAACCAGAAATGTAATAATATTGACATTTATGTTTAGCTGAAGGACACCTTTTGGTATTTCTTATAGGGTAGTTCTGTTAGCAAATGAAGTTTATTAGTTTGTTTATTTAGAAAGGCCTTTTTTTCTTTACATTGAAGGATTATTTTGTCAGATATAGAATACTTTTGGTGAATATAGAATTTTGGGGTGAGTTTTGTTCATTCTTTTGGCACTCTAAAAATGTCTTCTCACTCTTTTCCGGCCTCCATAACTTCTGTTGAGAAATCTGCCTTAATCTTATTGATGATGACCTTCACGTGATAGGTCTTCTCTCTTGATTCTTTCAAGTTTCCATCTATGTCCGTGGCTTTTCATGATCTGTTTATAATGTGTCACCATGTGAATATCTTTTTTTTTTTTTTTTTTTTTGAGATGGAGTCTCGCTCTGTCGCCCAGGCTGGAGTGCAGTGGCCGGATCTCAGCTCACTGCAAGCTCCGCCTCCCGGGTTTATGCCATTCTCCTGCCTCAGCCTCCCGAGGAGCTGGGACTACTCGCCCGGCTAGTTTTTTGTATTTTTTAGTAGAGACGGGGTTTCACCATGTAGGCCAGGATGGTCTCGATCTCCTGACCTCGTGATCCGCCCATCTCGGCCTCCCAAAGTGCTGGGATTACAGTGAATATCTTTATGTTTATTCTTCATGTACCTCACTGAGCTTCTTGATGTGTAAATTCATGTCTTTTTAAATATCTGGTACATTTTCAGTCATTATTTCTTCAAATATTATTTCTTCCCACTTCTCTCCATTTTTTCCTCTGAGATTCTCATTATTCATATATTGGCATGCTTGATAGTGCCCCACAGGTCACCTAGTCTGTTTACTTTGTTCATTCCTTTCTCTTTCTTCTGCTCAGACTCATTAATTTTAATTTTTCCTGTCTTCAAGTTCTCTGATACTTCTTTCTGACTACTCAATTCTGCTACCAAAACCCTCTAGCACGTTTTCACATTTTAGTTATTAAAATACTTATCTGTAGAATTTCTGTTCGATTCCTTTTAAAGTTCGGTCTCTTTATTAATATTCTCTATTTGTTAACACATTGGTCTTTGGGTTTTCTTTAGCTCTTTATGTATGGCTTCTTTTAGCTCTTTGAGCATATTTAAGGAAGGTGATTTAAAGTGTTAGTCTAGTTAAGTCCAATGTCTATACTTTCTCAAGGATAGTTTCTGTTCATTTCTTTTGCAAAGTGGCAACACTTTCTTCTTTCTTTGTATGACTTTGATTTTGTTGTGTTTTTACTGGGAATTTTGAATCCTGTAATGTGGTAGCTTCAGAAGTCAGATTCTTTCCCTTCTTTAGGGTTCATTGTTTATTTTCATAAGGTATGGCTGTTTACTTGTTTAGTAACTTCTATAAAGCCTTTTTTGTCATATAGTCTGTATTTTCTGTCATGTGTGGTCTCTGACATCTCTGTCTTTAGTGTGTGTTCAACTAGTGTTTTTAACAGATTTCTCTCTGAGCAACCCAAGAGTAAAAATTAAAATGAGAGAGAGAGAAAGAGACAGAGAGAGACAGAAGAGGAAAGAAAGTAAAAACAAAGCAATAAACATGATCTCAGTCTTTGCTTATAGTATGTGCTGGGGCCTTCAACACTTAGTAAGGCAGTTTACAACTCTGCCGTCACTGAGACTAGAGATAAGCCAACGTTGAAAGCTTAGAGTCTTCTCAGTATTTTTGTGTGCATACATTATGCTCTGGGCGTGCATGTGGCCTTCTCTATTCCCCATACAAACAGCGTTGTTTGAATGGCCTAATTTTGCAAAGAAATCCTCTCCTCAAATTTTTCCTCCAAGGCTTTTGATGTTCTATTGTATGCTTCAACTGTAATGTAGCCCTAGGTGGCTGCAGTTTGTTCATTGGCCTTACAATGTTTTTGGGAAATGTCCCCTGCTTTTCAGTCCAGTGTGAGTTTCAAGTTAGAAAAACCAAAGACAAATGACTTGTGTCAGTCCTTCAGGTAGCTTCTGAACAGGCTGAAACAGACAAACACAATTCTTTGGGAATAAGGTATGTAACAGAGCCTCTGGTCACAGGAACCAGAGTCCCAAATTGGGAATGGTGTCTTAGAAGAAACAGCCAACAATTAAATATTACTGATAGTCTTTACAATATATTTTTACAAGTAATTTGCTCAAATTTAGATTCTAACAAGGTATACATATTAATTTGTTTTCTATCAAATAAATTTATGTGTTCTAGCAAATAAATTTATGTGTTCTTTTAAAATATCCCACGTCATACTTTTTACTTTAATTTGTCAAGGAGTCAATTCACTTTATATAAATAATAAGTTATCTTTAAAATATGATGAAATTCAGTTGTAACAGTTTTGGCAAACTTCCTTCATAGGTTGTTCTGGGTGCTTCATATTTAGCATCACATCCAGAGGAACGAAATCTGTTTTAGTGGTTAGGACTGCAAATAGCTCCATTGCAAGATTTTCTTTAAACCTTTCATGTCATAATTTTATAGTCTTTATTCTTTGCCTGATTCAATCATTTCATTACCATTGATAACAGTGGCTTTCTAGTTACATTATTTATCCTACATTTATTAGTTATAATTCTTCAGTAAAGATTTTCCCGTCATCAACTAAGACTGTTCAGAAAGGCAAAAAAAAAAGTTTTGATAGTTTATAGGCTTGTTTTTGGTCTTTTCTTCTACTTTTTTGAGTTAATATCATAACTTTTTATATAGTCAATGTTTGTTCAATAGTATGTATCATTATTTTTGATGCTCAAATTACTTATCATTGGCCCATAGGTACTTCCTTATGTGTGCTTATGTATCTTTAAAATATATGCAACTTCTTCTTCTTTTTCTTTTTTTCTGAGACATAGTCTCACTTTGTCACCTGGGCTGGGGTGCAATGCTGCGATGTTGGCTCACTGCAACCTCCGCCTCCCAGGTTCAAGTGATTCTCCTTCCTCAGCCCCCTGAGTAGCTGGGATTCCAGGCACCCGCCGTCATGCCCGGCTAATTTTTGTATTTTTAGTTGAGATAGGGTTTCGCCATGTTGGCCAGGCTGTTCTGGAACTCCTAACCTCAGGTGATCTGCCCGCCTTGACCTACCAGAGTGCTGGGATTACCGGTGTGAGCCGCCGCACCCGGCCAAAATGTATGCAATTTCTAAACCCTACAAAAGGTGTTTTTTTACAGTCCTGAAACGTTTTTCTTTGTCGCTCTTATAAAGCATTAAAACACACATAAACACAACAGCTTTTCATATTATGTGAATACTAGCTTGTTTTTATTCGTAGATAAAATAAAACACACAAATACAATAGTTACATAATTTTGTATAACACCTCTTATTATTTCCATTTTGTCTGACTATTAATATTAGTCTAGAGAATGGCATGGCAGTGATTTAATTTCTATAAATTGATTAGAGTTTAAAGGCAGCAAACGTTCAGGGAGCCACATCATTCTATCTCTGAGTGTTGTTTTCTGACTCCTCTCTTCAGTTTGCTGAAGGATAAGGGCTTGCCCCTTTTATTCAGGTAAAGTCAACTCAATATGAAACATAAAAGCTATTATATTTCTCATTTTTTGAATGATACGTAAAGCATTATAAAATAGTTGGGTAGATATAAAGCATTGTATCATAACTTCTCGGCAATTGTATTTCTCAGCAATTTAAAAGTAAATTCTGCATTTAAATTATTTATGCATTTTGTGCCGACCTTTATGATAAAAACATACAGTGGTAGATGGGGTGGTGATGTTTTGATATATCAAGGCCAGGAATGCTTTCAAGGAGAGAAAAGCAAATTAAAAGCTTGAAAACTATATTCATTCAATTATTGTATTCTTTAAAAGTTTGTACTTTTGGGATAGCCTTATATAATCTCTTGCTTCTCTGTGTTATCCACAGGATTTTATTCTAACAAATTCACAATTAATGTATAGCATTTAGTCTCTAAAGTACTTCTCAGAGAAGGTAATATTGATCAATTATAAGTCTATATTGTTAAATTTTCATATAAATTTTAAAGAAACTCACAAGCTCATTCATCCCTGTTAAGCATTTGGATACCTATAACGAAACAAGGTACAAAATTATTCTGAAAACTTCTAGAGAAATTACAGGATTACATAGCCACCTGAATACAAAACAGCTTTTCACAAAAAATATTCATTCAAATAAAAATAAGGGAGATTATTTCTTTTTTTATTGCTGTTGTTCTTATAAAGTATTATGTCTTTTTTCTGTTATTTTTGAAAAATCAGTACTGTAGTAGGAAAAAAAATCATGCCTGCAAGCAGCTGTTTCTTTCAAGCAGATTGTGAAAACGTTTCCATTAATACAGATCCTCAGATATCTGCCTCTAGATCTCACATGAGCACTAGTTGCAGCCCTCAAACATCATCTATCTGTATATCAAGATAAATTACAAAAGGATTATATACCACATGTCTAAATGACAAAGAGAAGAAAGGTAAGTAGCCTGGAAGAAAGGAAGTGACTTAGAGGCCCCTAGCGTTTCCCTAAGCAAGAATAAACTTTAGCCAGACTTCCTGGCTCTAGGCCCCTGCCCACCAGGTTCTTAGAACATCTACTTTAGAAGACTTGCAATTATAATCTTTTTATCTGCCCATTTGATGTGAAAATCTTTTAGAAAGCCTTTTCCTAGCTTTACTAATCAGGACCTTTTTTTCCTCAAATACCTGGCAGCCATCTCTTTGAAATGTAATAATCAAGAAAGATGGAATCTCTACCTCCCAATGTCTTGGGAGAGTAGGAGCTTGACCTCCATGATCCCCTTGCTCTAAATTGCAAAACTACCTCCTGTCATGAATATACAAGACAGTTTACTTTTTGCAAGTGTTGGTGCGGGGAGGGGGCTGTGGGGAGGGACGCAGGGGGCGAAAAGAAGACCAATTAGCAAATACAAATAGCCTGTGATCCTCTTGCCTGATGCCATCTCTACCTCAATTCTTAGCAACTCTTCACCCATCTGTTTCAGTAAGGTTGAACCTCTTGGCCTGTTGCAACAGCCTGGAATAAATCCTCCTTGTCTGTGTAATTTTAGACAGTACAATTTTTGATTTGGCACTATATTTGAAGAAAGGAAGGAGAGAGAGAGAAACCGTAGAAAGACTATTTTTAGGAATAATTACATTATCTTATTTATTACTATAATATTTACAGGAAGTTAGGAAAAACTTCCTAACACTCAAAATTCTAAAACAATAAAATAAATTTTGATACACATTAACACTATAGAATTATTTTACATAACAAGAAATGGTTAAAGTTATAAATCAAATGAACTACTGAAAAAAATTCTTGCACTTTATAGCCCAGAGAAAAGGTTAGCATCCCTGATATAAAAAGAATTCCTAAAAATCAAGAACAACACATAATAGAACATGGGCAAAAAGGAACAAATAATCATATCACATTTTTAAAAAAGTTGAAAAGAGTCTTATGCCTACAAGAAGATGCTCAATTTTGCCAAAATAGCAGAAATGCAAATTAAAACTTCATTAAAATATTTTTACCTATTTAGCAGAATTTTTTTAAAAATTTCAAACTTTAGCAGCATACTCTGTTTTAATTCCCTTTTTCTCTTACTGTCTGCCTTTATTCCTTTTGATAAAATTTTTAGTTTTTGAATATATAAAATATGCATAAATTATCAAATTCAATACTACATAAAAAGAATTATTATGAGGGTTCTAATTATATCTCTGCCTTCCATCCTTGTCTTTCCCTACCATTATAGAAACCATTTGTATTAATTTTTATTTACTTTTCTAAAGCTTCTTTTAGCAAATATATATGCATATGAGCAAACACGTTAATACATATACACATTTCTTCTTTCTTATAGAAAAAGTGGCATGCAGTACTCATTGTTCTGCACTTTGCCTTTTTCATTTTATATTCCATCCTGCAGATTATTTCCAGTCAGTGCATAGGTGTTCTTTCTTCATTTTTAAACTACAGAATGTTTCAGTATGTGAAGAATTGTTTCCAAACTTTTGTAATTACAAATTATACCACAGTAAATAACCTTAGACCCTAGCCTTCCTACATTTTTGACAATGTTTCATAGAAGTGGGCTTGCTGGGTCAAAAGCTAAATGAACATATATGTTTTCTAGATATTGTTATATTTATCTCTACTGGGATTGTACCATTGTTTATTCCCAATGGCAATGGCAATGTAAGATATATCTCCCCAAAAGTAATGTATTGTCATGCTTTTGTGATGGGGCCCATCTGCAGCTGCAAATGACATCTTTGAGTAGTATTAATTTGCATTGCTCCTATTATGAGTGAAATTCACCCTAATGTGGCCTAACTTTCACAGTAGTGAGAACTAAGGTCTGATTTTTTTTTTTTTTATCTTGCCCAAGTTCCCATCTAATGGGTGTGGGGAGTTAAGCCCTACAAACTATAAATTCTCATCAGATGGGTTTTATTTAACTCTGTATATGATGACTGACTTACCAATCTGACTCTGGCAACACAAGGAAGAAAATCAAAATATTTTACCCCAAAACATGTTTCTCTGCCATATCTTGAAATTGCCCTGTAAAGTCTCTTGTGGGAAAAATTCACATTCTATAGAGAATCCCCTATCCCTGTTGTTTTCCTTTCTTCCTTTCCAGATCCATCAGATAACCAACTAAGAGCCAGGTGCCCTTTTAGGTCCAATAAGAAACATTTTACAATCTGCTCTGTCTCTGAAATCTGCTATCTGAAAGATTCCTCTGCACAATAAAACTTCGTATCCCATAACCTTTATCTTAACCTGAACATTTCCTTTCTATTGATCCCAGGTGTTCAGATAAACTCAACCATCAACCAGAAAATGTTTAAATTTACCTGTAGCTGAACCATACCAATGTATTTCTTAAATGTTTTTGACTGATGTCTCATGCCTACCAAAATATATAACACCAAGCTATACCCCTACCTGGGGCACATGTTCTCAGGACCTCCACGGACCATGGTCACTCATATTTGGTTCAGAATAAATCTCTTAAAATATTTTACAGAGTTTGACTCTTTTCGTCAACAGTAGATACTATATCTCCTATTCGTTTATCTTCCTGTAGCTCCAGAACTTTGACTTACTCTAAGCTGATAAGTTTTTCTCATTCACTGAGTTAATACACAAAATAGTATGATAATTTTCTCTACTCCCAACACCTCTTTACATTTGTGCTTATATAGTCTACATCAGCAAAGTTCAGAGACAGTGCCGTATTCTTCTAACTTAAAATGTATGCAAACAAAAAATCTGTTTTTGATCCAACCACCCTTCTTTGCCATTGCTCTGCTTCCAAAATAACTCTTCAAAAATTATCTATATTCCTTGCCATCATTTTTTGTCTCTCTGAAGTTCACACTTGTCTCATCAAGGTTCCCCAAATCCCCCCTGCCATTAAACCCCAAAGCTAATGTGGAGCCTTTCTAACTTAGCCTATCAGCATAATTTTATACGCATGATCAAATCCTTCTTGAAATACTGTCTTTGCTTCCAGGACAGGACAACCTGACTTGTTTTCTTTCTCATAAGATGTTATTTTTCTACCCCTAGGGCTGATTTTTTTTTTTTTTCTTAGTCCTTGGAACTCTTCCGTTCTCCCTGACTCTGCCCTGGGGATTTCACCTAGTTTCATGGCTTTAAATATTAGCTATATGACAATTAATTACCGAGAGAGACAATAAGCACGGTTAATAGACACACAGACATTTTCTCTATCAGTTACTAGCTCTTTGTCTTCTGAACAAATACTTAGTTTCTTCATGTCTTAGTCTTCTCATTGTAAAATGTTGATATTAATAGTACTTACGAGAATTTTGTGTAAATTAAAAACTCATAGTAGAAAAAACAGTTCCTAGGACATAATAAATACAAAAGAAGCATGAGTGGATATTATTTTAGTCTCAGGGCAACTCTCTTCTACTGAAACTGCAGACTCTTAAACCCACAGTTGTTTTTTTAACACCTTCACTTAGTTATTTTATGAGGTCTCTAAACAATATATACAGAATGCCTCTTGATTTTATGTCTCAAATCTCTCCTCAAATTCTTTCTCTTCTAGGTAAAGAGGAGTTCCATTCTTACTTTCATGCTCCAAAATTGTTCTATCAGCAAAATCTTTTGACTTTCCCTTCAAAATGGATCAATAACCTGACAATTTCTCACCATCTCTGTTGCTACCATTCTAGATGGAGTGGGCATCATCTCTTATATTGATTCTTGCCTCAAAATGATCTACTTTACTTCTGTTCTTGGCCCTCTTTAACATTTATTTCCATACGGCAGCCAGAGTGACTCAGTAGACTATATATTATCTCTTTTTCTGCTTTAAACACTCCCCTGACTTTCCATCATGAAAAGCCAAACTCACTGTTCTGGCTTGAAAGATCCGAGAGAATACATTGCCACATGCTTGACCTCTCTGATCTCTAATTCTATACTTTCTCCCCTCTGGCCTCACTGGCTTCATTCCTATTCCCAGAACATTTGCCTGTGTTCATCTCCAGGATATTTCTTTTTCTTGTTGGTTTCTCTGTCCGGAATGGTCTCCCTAGAGAAGTCCAAATTTCAGACTTCCTTATAAATTCTTTATTCAGAATTCAATTTAATGGAAAGACCTTCTGTTGTCAAATTATTTAACATTAAATTTCCTCCCTCTACCACCCTTGCACTTCTGTTACCAGTTTTACTTCTTTCATTCACACTTTTAGCATTCTATTTTATTGATTTTTTTCTCAATTATTTTTTGTCTTTCTCTTTCTATAATTTAAATTCCATAGTATTCTTAAATTTTGTCCCCACTGTGAAACCCTCAGTGTTGGAACAGTGTCTAGCACAAAGAAGACATGTAGCTGGGCACAGTGGCTCGTGCCTGTAATCCCAGCCCTTTGGGAGGCCGAGGCAGCCAGATCACAATGTCAGGAGATCAAGACCATCCTGGGTAACACGGTGAAACCCCATCTGTACTAAAAATACAAAAAATTAGCCGGGCGTGGAGGCGGACTCCTGTAGTCCGAGCTACTTGGGAGGCTGATGCAGGAGAATGGTGTGAACCTGGGAGGTAGAGCTTGCAGTAAGCCGAGATCACGCCACCACACTCCAGCCTAGGCAACAAAAGGAGACTCCATCTCAAAAAAAAAAAAAAAAAAAAGATATGTATAAATATTAGCTAGACATATCAATCAATTGAGTAGGCCATTGATTGTAAAAAAAAAACAAAAAAAAACATTTTTTTTATAGACCACTATGTATTTGAAAAGGCAATTTTCCAGAATATAACAAATAAAGGTATGCAAAACATTTGTTCGCATTCGTATTTAATAAATTAAAGAGAAGAAAATAAGGATATTTTCTCTCTTTATTTCTCTCCCTCTCTATGCATATACACACATATGCTTATATACACATAGAGTGTAAGCACACTTTAATTCCATGCACATGCTATACTTATTTAAGATTCAAAAATGTAAAATATCATGCAAAAACAACTCGAGAGATAAAAGAAGCCGCAAATAATGCCTTCATTCAGAAGTTGCTATGGATATTTTAGCATGTAAATGTAATATTGTTTATATATATTTTAGAGAAAATTGAGATTTTTATACTTGTATGAATCCATATTATAATTAAACAATAGAGTCCCATCTTGGTAGGTAGCTACTGTGCTGTAGACTTACTCCAAATTGTTTTATATTCCTCCATTCTTTACACATAGAAAGTTATATTTTATCATCTTTTTTCATTTAGATGAGACCAAGTAACTAGCTCAGGCCATGGAAATGTGAGCAGAATAAATGCACTTCATGTCTGTAATGAAAAAAAGAAATGCCCTTCACACTTTCTTTAGGAAGGCTATGTATCTGTGAAAGCAGCATTCTGGATCTCTGAGTCAGCACCTTGAGATCAGATGTCCAGGATTGACCCAGTCTGTAGTAGATTCTGTGTGAGTGAGAAAGACACTTTTGTTAGTTTGTTGAGAGTTACAAGTTGCTTGTTACTTCAGCATAGCTTATTTATTAAGACTAATACACCCATGATGATATCTTCCCCAATCGTTATTTTTCTATATTTCTATTTTATTTCTTATATATAATTCTTTCATAGATGTTTTAAAACCTAAGTATTAATAAATCAATTATTTAACTAAGTTTCCTAAAATTCTAGTTTCTGATTTGCTTAGCAGTTTGTTCTTCCTCTAGAAAAGTTACTTGCTCTCATATTGCCAATTCTGATTCGTTGTCCTCAATACAAAGAGCACCTTGAACTCTAAATGTAGAATATAAAATATTTATTCCACTTTTCTATATTGGCAATACTGAGAAATTTCCTTGAGTATAAAGTAACAGTCTCACTTTCACTCCCACTTAAGGGATTATTTTCTGAAATAGAACAGCCATTATTAATCCACCTCTGTGATCCACCTGCAAAAGAGGATTTTGACTGGCCCAATTACCTTCTTCTCATACCTTAACTCTGATACAGATGCTGTCGGGATAAAAAAAGGCAAAGAGATGATGCTGACTGACAACTGGAGTGGTGGTTTTCAGGGGGTGAGATATAGCAGAAGTAAAAGAGTAATTGTGCTGAATAAAGGAAGTGGCTGAAAAAGTTATTTCTATCATCTATCTATCTATCATCTATCAATGATATTTCTATCTATATCTCTACAATTTATCAATTATCTACCTATCTAATTTATTTATGTCTCGATCTCCCACTAATGACATTTAATTAATTTAAGAAAATACTTTTGACTTTAATTTTGATTTCTGGACTGTGGTCTTTGAAGAAGATACAGATCTAAGTCTGGTTATATTTTATATTATATAAGCAACTCCTACCCTTTTAATTCTATTCATGGTTCAAATCAAGTTTTTAATTACCTCAACTTTTGTTTCATTTATCTTTTCCAAACAGTTTTGCAAACACAATTGTAGTAACTGAAATGTATCTCAATTTTTATTTCATTTTTCTCAAACTCAAATGTTCTATTTCAAATTATATTCTTAGATAAAACATGAATTAGATAATCACAACCTAGAAATCTAAAAATCATTGTCAGAAATCAGTTATTCTAATAACTGATTTATTCCTACCTCTACAGGTATAGTGAAAATGACTTGATTTGCAGTTTATTAGATGACACTACTAGAGTTTAAAGTTGCTATTGTATTCTGTATGATAAAAATAGTTGGCATTACTAACTTTTTTTTTTTTGAGACAGAGTCTCGCTCTGTCGCCCAAACTGGAGTGCAGTGGCCGGATCTCAGCTCACTGCAAGCTCCGCCTTTTGGGTTCACGCCATTCTCCCGCCTCAGCCTCCCGAGTAGCTGGGACTATAGGCGCCTGCCACCTCGCCCGGCTAGTTTTTTGTATTTTTTTTAGTAGAGACGGGGTTTCACTGGGTTAGCCAGGATGGTCTTGATCTCCTGACCTCGTGATCCGCCCGTCTCGGCCTCCCAAAGTGCTGGGATTACAGGCTTGAGCCACCGCGCCCGGCCACTAACATTTAAATACAAAAAATTAACACAAAGTGTTATACAAAATTTAGTTTACAAAAAATTAACACAAATAAAATGTACTGTGAAGAGTTCAAATTCAGTTTTCTTTGACAAATTTAGTATTAGTTTTGATCAAATAAAAATATGTTATTATCTTAACAGCTATCATAAATATAAACTACTTTTGTCCTCAGAAAATCTCCTGGAGACAGTTAAAAGATATCTTAGTGATAACACAATTTACATTATATCTCAATTTTGTAGCCTAAAGGGAGAGGCTGACTGTGTATATTATATCAGCATATATATATATATACACACACACACACATATAATAAATATATATATATATTTAGAAAGAGAGACTGACAAAATACAAATATTTTAATGTTCCATATTATTGAAAATTTCTCATTTGCATTATGATTTATTTTATTTGTCTTTTTTTAACATTTATCTTTAACCACTGACGTTCAATTAGGGCCTCTGTTCCAAGTCATTGTCATCACTCCATGGCCTGGACTCATGGAAAAGCTATCATTTTGAGTGGTCTGTTTCTAGCTGCACTGACAGAGAAAAAGTTACATGGCAAATCATTCCATTTGCTTCTTGTGGTAATGTCCAGAAGTCAGGCATGGCCAAAGCAAGACGCACAATCCCTGTAACTTCAAAGGGCATGGAGATGAGCCACTCTGTGTTGCATGTGCTTAGAATAAAGAGTGCTGGAGGTATTGTGAACAGCATTAATGATTCCCAGATTCACGCGGCGGGTGGGGAAGAGAGAGAAAAAGGAAGTCAGGAAGTAAGACATTTCCACTGAAGAGATAGTCTTTACTGATAGCCATTTATCTCTTTTGCGGTAATTACAGCTCTTGCCCTGAAATTTGTTTCACAAATTTCCTATGGTGGTTATTGAGACACCTAGCACTATTTGGCCTGTGGGTTCATCTAAGAGACACAAACTCATTTAAATCAAGCCAAAAGAAAGCTACTCAAAGCCAAGCAGAACATACTGAGTTTTATGTCCATTGCCTCATTTTTATAAAGTTCAACTTAATTTATTTTATTCCTCCATATGTATGATTATCTATATTGTTATGACTTATAATTACACAACTCATATTTAGTAAGCAGTAACAAGTTAAAGATAAAAGTGCTGAGGTGGTGTTTCTCTGATTCTATGTCAGCCAACAGCCTTTGATATATGGCTACTTTGATTTAAAGAAACAGAGAGCATATAAATAAAAGTTTTTCTTAATTTCTTGATAAGAACTGTCTTCTTTGTGGAACTACACAGAACTTAGGTGTTTCCTATCCGAATATAGATTTTCTTATAGATTAGATAATTTCTTCTACAACATGAAGGGAGAGAAGAAGCTTCAGAAAGACATGGGGCATCAGAATACACCATAAACGGAGTTTATTCCCAACAGAGAAGCTAGTGATGCAAGGGAAAAGTTAGTCACATACACGATATAGGACCCAAAACAGGGGAATGTCGGAACTCAATGATAGAAGTCAAGGAAGTGAAGTATGTGTTGCACAGGTAGCAGAGGATAGGAAAATTTAATTAGGGATTTAGAAAAAAGAATATTTAAGGGAACAATTTAAAGGGAAGAAAGGAAAAAGAGTGAAGCCAGTGGGTTCTTGAAGAATCGGCCAAGCACTGCAAATCTAGTAATAACAGTAACAAATACCCAATCTTTCACCTTCAGAGGAAAGTATAAAATAGCTACAATACATGCTACCATAGGTAGGGACTTCATAAGAGATAGGATTAATGTAGCCAGTAGAATTTATACGTGTGTGTGTGTGTGTGTGTGTGTGTGTGTGTGTTTGTATATCCTGAGGAGGGCAAAATTAACAGATTTTGATATCAAATTAAGCCAGACATAAGACAGGCAACCATCAACTCAATTTGAGAATATACATACATTTGTAATTTTTATTTATGTATTTAATTTGACTACTTAGCAAATAAAATGAAATCCACAATGAGTCCACGAATTAAGTAGTCAGATGTGCTCTGTCTTTGAACCTTTAATGTATATAGTTTAATGTGGTGTGGTTTTTAAGACAAAAAATCATGGAATCTAGATGAAGTCATCTCATCCCAGATTAAGACCATTCTCAGTGGCTAGAGTTTTTCTATCCACAATAAGAGAAGTCTCAGAACTAAATCCAAATAGAAGCAGTTTGGCTTAACTTACATTATATTCATTCACATCAAGGAGAGATGCATGAGAATTGTAGCTAATTTGAATTCCCTTTGGAATGGAATTATTTCCGTGGCTAATTATTTGCCTCCTGGAAAGACTGCAGGCAGCTTTGAGTGCTATGTGGCTCCCACAGGGAAACATTTATTAGGGACAAGGACACAAGATGATAATAGCATGCAGGCATCAGTCCTAGAAGAGAGATATTATAAATACATGGTCTAATATGGTTGGCAGGAAAATACAAATGTTTTCATATAGAAACAAAATTGGAAAAGTTAAGCTATTTGATGTTAAAAAAGAGTCACATGCTAGTATTGAGTAATATGGTGATTATAGTTAATGTTATTATTAGAAATAATAGTGCCACCTCAAATAGAGTCATTCCAAATTCACCACTTTCAAAGACTGTGTTCATCTAATTAGGAATTTTAGGTCTTTATTCCCACAATGAAAACACATGAAATGCATGAATAAGGCTGTTAATTATGATACATTTCAGCTTTGAAGAAACTTTAGCAGGAATGAGGACACCAAGGAAAGCGTTAAATTCAAATTAAGGCAATTAGGAGTAACAAGGGATTACTTATATTTACACTTTTTAAAAGCTATAGTCTTCCAGTGCACACTATCCTTCTTGGAATAAAACTTTACATTTTCTGGAAGTTTTCTTAACCCATCTCAGTTACGATTATGAATACACAGTAGCAAAGCATTAATTTTATAAAAACTGCCCAGTAGGATGCTTAAACAAAGTTATTTGTTGATGGTTACCTTTTAGACCAATGACGTTATAGTTAACATTTTAAGAGAAAGAATGTAATCCTCACTGTCAACATACTTCACTAGTCTTAGAAAATGCACAAACTATTGTTGATGAATCTGTTTTTAGATGGTGCTGATCACAGTGGCTCATGCCTGCAACCCAAGCATTTAAGAAGGCCAAAAATGGAAGTATGGTTGAAGCTATGAGTTCAAGATCAGCCTGGGCAATGTAGTGAGACCATGTTCTCTACCAGAAAAAGAATTAGCTGAGCATGGTGGCATGCACCTGTGGTCTCAGGGACTCAGGAGACTGAGGTGGCATGATGGCTAGAGCCTAGGAGTTTGAAGCTGCAGTGACCCATGATCACACCACTGCTCTCCAGCCTGGGTGGCAGAATGTGACCCTGTCTCTCATAAAATAAATAAATGCATACATACATATTGTTAGAGGTTAAACAATCATAGTCAATGGGATGATTTTTGTTTGTTTGTTTGTTTTTACCAGACACCCAAAACATTCTGATGTTGATGAGTTTCTTGTGTCATAATTATGGGTCTTTTGGGGCCAACTTAACATCATTATGTACAAAAGGATCGAATGATCCAGCAAGTGTTACTTTTTCTTGGTTACAGGGTGTATTAGTCCATTTTCATGCTGCCGATAAAGACATACCTGAGACTGGGTAAATTATAAAGAAAAAGAGGTTTAATGGGAGCACAGTTCCACCTGGCTGGGGAGGCTTCAAGCTCATGGCAGAAGGCAAAAGTCACATCTTATATGGCAGCAAGCAAGAGGTAAAATGAGAGCCAAGCAGAAAGGGAAACCACTTATAAAACCATCAGATCTCATGAGACTTACTACCATGAGAACAGTTTGGGGGAAACCTACCCCATGATTCACTATATCTTACTGTGTGCCTCCCAAAACATGTAAGAATTATGGAAGCTACAATTAAATATGAAATTTGAATGGAGACACAAACCATATCATTGTGCTCCTGACTCCCCCGGCAATGGTCTCAGACATGCCCTGGAGAAATTTTCACCATTGTCATGGTGATTAACATTTGGCTTCTCTTTACTTATACAAATTTCTGCAGAGGGCTTGATTTTTTTCCCCCAGAAAATGGGTTTTCTTTTCTTTAGCATCATCAGGCTCACCTTTTGAATGCATTGCTGCTTAGAAATTTTTCCAACAGATACCCTAAGTCATCTCTCAAGTTTAAAGTTCCACAGATTTCTAGGGCAGGGGCAAAGTGCTGCCAGTATTTTTGCACAGCAAAAGTGACCTTTACTCCAGTTCCCAACAAGTTCCTCATCTCCATCTGAGGCCACCTCAGCCTGGATTTCATTGTCCATATCATTATCAGCATTTTGGTTAAAGTTATTCAACAAGTCACTAGGAAGTTCCAAACTTCCCCACATTTTTCTATCCTCTTCTGAGCCTTTTAAATGGTTCCAACCTCTGCCTGTTACCCAATTCCAAAGTTGTTTCCCTAATTTTGGGTATTTTCACAGCAGCACCCTACTACTCAGTATCAATTTACTGTATGATTCCATTTTCATGCTACTGATAAAGACATGTCTAAGAGGGGGTAATTTATAAAGAAAAAGAGGTTTAATGGACTCACAGTTCCACATGCCTGGGGAGGCTTCACAGTCATGGTGGAAGGCAAAAGGCATGTCTTACATAGAGGCAGCCAAAAAAAGAAAATGAGAGCCAAGCAATAAACAAAACCCCTTATAAAACCATCAGATCTTGTGACACTTACTCACTACCATGAGAACAGTATGGGGTAAACTGGCCCCATGATTCAATTATCTCCCACCAAGTCCCTCTCACAACACATAGGAATTATGGGAGCTACAATGAAAGATGAGATTTGAATGGGAACCCAGCCAAATCATATCACAGGGTTTCACAATCAAGGACTTCATAAGCTGATGCCTTTGAATAACAATTTCAGAAAATCATAGATAACTTGAAGGCTAGATATCATGCTTTAAAAAGACCTATATCAACCTTATACAAGATAAAACTATCAAAATTTGTCAACATCTTAGAGTTAAAACCCAGAACTGATTATTCATATATAATATAATAGTTCCTGATGAAAAGTCAAGGAGGCCAAAATACTTATTTGATAAAAAGTGTCTGTCTTTTATTAAGGTCTCTAAATGAAATACAAAGTCATTTTCAATCTCAGCTTGCTCAAATATCACTTTACACTCGCTACAAAATCTCAATTCTAAACCTATGTACTTTTCTTTTTTCCTTTGCATGTGTGATCCTTCTCCCCACAAAGAATTGTGTATCTTTCCTTCCCATCTCCTCCTTTTTGGACTAGATGACACTTACTCATTCCTCAGATTGCACTTCAATCAAAAATTTCCCAGGGAAACCTTTCTTTGTCACTCTTGATCCCTTGGTCCCACAGTGAAGAATTACTTCCTGTGTTACATGCCTCTAGGCCTTCTCTTTTTTACATCCCAGGCTTTTACCTTCCATACCTATATGACAGGGGGGTAAGTAAGTTATTATTACGTGTACTTTGTTTTATGCTTGCCCTCTTCATTTGTCCCAGTGTTCCTTGGTGCTCATAAATCAGGTCAGGTAGATGGACCTTCAAGAATCTCCACAAAACACAAGAGTATGTCAAACTGGAGATCAAATGTATACATTGTTACATCTTGTTGACTGTCAGGACTGGTGAGACAAATCAAGGACCATTTGCAATGACTGATGCTGAGGAATGAGAATGCAGCTTTCCCATGACACTGTCTAAGCATCTATTCAAAGAGGAGAAAGTAGGACCTAAAAGTTTGAAATTAATTTAAGACTATATATGACATTCCATTAACCAGATTTATCCAGATATGAGTTGCTCACTTTTGTGCATTAGAACAAATGGAGAATTTATAGAGAAATACATATAATCATAGAAAGATTAAGAAAATTGCATTTTTTGCATTCCTTATTTATTATTTTAAAAATTTATATACCTTAGATATATCTGTGTGACTTTTTATCAATGTCTGTCTTCCTTACCAGTATGTAAAACTTCATAGGGAAACAATATTTTCTTCCTTTAAATTTTATCTCCTTCAACCTGCATTTTTAGCAGAGCACCTTACACACCATAGAAGCTAAGTAAACACTGAATAAATATGTCATAAATATGGAGTACAATTATAATCATATATATCATTTGCATACAGCTATTATATATGCTTTAAACATCATATATGTTATGTAATTAAAGTATATTTATTGGATTTTTTATTATGAAAAATTCATGCAAAATTAATACTTCCAGAATTCATTTTAAGTTAATATTGGAATAGAGATGCACCTTCATTCATTTCATATGGTTATTAATTGACATAATACTCTACAATTATGCATTGCATAATGACATTTTCACCAGTAATGGACTACATATATCACAAGGGTCCCATAAGATTATAATGCCATCCTTTTATTGTAGCTTTTCTATGTTTAGATATGATTAGATACACAAATACCACTGTATTACAATTGCCTACATGCTACATAGGTTTGTAGCCTAGGAGTAATAGGTTATATCATATAACATATAATCTAGGTATTTATTAGGCTGTAACATCTAGATTTCTGTTAGTACACTCTATGATGTTCACACAAGAATAAATTTGCCTATGGACACATTTCTCAGAAAGTATCCCTAAGGATAAGTGATGCAGTCATGCATGGGTGTATATTAGAGCATTAATAGTAGTCTCGCATTTTACAAATCCATCTGTTATTTCGTTTTTGTTACTACATCATACAAAAATATCTGGATGGATGTTCAATAATTTAAAGAGTATTTTGGACGTGGTTTAGTGTGAATTACAGTGTGTGTATATGATAGAAAATTAAGTTTTAAAAGAGCAAAGGAAATTCAATGGAGAAAATATAATATTTTCAAGAAATGGTGCTGGAATAACTGAACATGCACATGCAAGTAATAAATCTAATAAGAAACTTTAAACTTTTCAGAAAAATTAACTCAAAATGGATCATAGGCCTGAATTTAAAATGCAAAACTATAAAGATTCTATGTTCTATTCAGAAGATACAACAGAAGAAAATCTGAGAAACCTTAGGTATGATGAGGACTCTTCTAATACATTCAAAAGCACAATCCATGAAAGAAAAATAAAAGGATAATTTGGACTTAATCAAAATTAAAAATCTACTCTCTGCAAAAGACCATGTCTTGTGAATAATCAGACAAACCACAGACTGCAAAAAATTTTTGGAAAACATGTAACTGATAAATGACTGTTATGAAAAATTTACAAAGAACACTCAAAGCTCAACAAGGAAACAAACACAAAAATGTTTAATGGGTGGTATGATTTGACTCTTTCTCTACTCAAATCTCATTTTGAAATATACTTCTCAAAATCCCTATGTGCCATGGGAGGGACCAGGTGGGAGGTAATTGAATCATGGGGGCAGTTACCTCCATGCTGTTCTTGTGATAGTGAGTGAGTTCTCATGAGATCTGATGGTTTTGCAAGGGGCTTTCCCTTCACTTCACTTCACTCTGCACTTCTTCTTGCTGCCACCATGTGAAAAAGGATGTGTTTGCTTCCCCTTCTGCCATGATGGTAAGTTTCCTGAGGCCTCTCCAGTCATGCTGAACTGTGAGTCAATTAAATCTTTTTCTTTTATAAATTACCAGTCTTGGGTATGTCTTTATCTGCAGCATGAAAATGCACTAATATAGTGGGCAAAATAAATGAACAATTTACCAAAAAAGATACACAGATGAGAAATAAGTATATGAAAAGATGCTCAACATCATATGTCATTAGGGTGTTGTAAATTAAAACAATGTTATATAACTACCCATTAAATGGCTGAAATCTGAAGTGCTGAGAATGGCAAATGTTGGTGGGGATGAGTAACAACAAGAACTCTCATTTATTGCTGGTGGGAATACAAAATGGTAAAGCTCTTTTGGAGACATATTGGTAGTTTCTTACAAAGCTAAACATACTCTTACCATAAAATCCAAAAATCGTGCTCGTGAGTATTCCAATGGGATGGAAATTGATTTTCTCAAAAACCTTCACACAAATGTTTATAGCCTTTTATTTATAATTGCCTGAATTTGGCAAGAACCAAGATGCTCCCAACAATAGACGAATGAACAAACAAACTGGTCTATCCATGTCATGGCATATTATTTAGTGATGAAAATAAATATAATATCAAGTCATCAAAAGACATGGAAGAAACTTAAATGTATATTGCTAAGTGAAAGAAGTAAATCTGAAAAAACTGCATACTGCATGATCCCAATTATATGAAATTTGGAATAGGGAAAACAGTAAAAATATCAGTGGTTGCCAGTGGTTTGAAAAGATGGAGGTAAGAGTGACTATGTAGAGCACAGGGGCTTTTTAGGGTGATGAAACTATTTTTTATGGTACTGTGATAGTGTATACATGTTATTATACATTTATCAAAAGAATACCCTGGACTACAGTTAATATTAGTATATCAGTACTGGTTTACAAATTGTAACAAACGTACAACTCTAATGTAAGATATTAATAATAAAGAAGTCTGTTGGGGTGGGTTGACAGGTGAGGAGAAGAAGGGGGATATGGAAGAACTCTCTGTACTTTCTGCTCAATTTTTTATAAATCTAAAACTGCTTTAAAAGTTAGTAAATTTAAAAAATTTACTTTGAAGAGTCTCACTTAAGGATGAACTTCTTAAAAAAGTAGCACATCAGATTCTATCCAGATCCATTTATGCTACTTCCACTGATGTGGCTTGGGTAAATCATTTTATCACTTTTGTCTCAGTTTTCTATCTACAAAATGGAGTAATAATGCCACTGCATAAGGTTGTTTAGGACTACAACTGGAACAGGGTCTGGTATGCAGTAAGTTTATGATTTTCAGCACAATATTTATCCATGAGAAAAACTGAAACTGAAGTAGAACAAGAGGTGATAAAAGGAACATGTCATAGATAGGAGATTATATGACCAGACAACACAATCCTGGTTTCACAGGTAAGTCCTACACTGAGCAATTGTGATATTGAACAGTCATTAGATTGGAAAGCATTCCTTTGTGATTGATTAATTTCTCACATGGGCACTTATATTAATTTTGTCTATAAAGACTATTGATTCACCCAATCAATTTTGTGAAGATCATCAAGTAATGTTAACCACAGGCATCTATTGAAAACTTTTGTTTTGTTTTCTAGGCACTGTTCTAAGAGCTTTGCATCTTTTATAATTTGCACATAAACTCTTAAATAGGTACTACAATTCTTCTCATTTGATAAACGAGGAAACTAAGGTTAATTGACTTAACTTCTCATGGTCACACAGCAAATGAGTAGAAAACCTGAAACTTGAAAACAAGTGCTTTGATTCTAAAACCCAAATTTTGACAAGTTATGTTGTCAACTTTATAATACGTGAATTATATGTATGTGCTTATCTTTGTTTCTTTTTCTATATTAAGATTTGAATTTGGCTCCACAATTTATTCATTTAGTTCTCTTAAGCATCTTTATTGACTTCTATGAAAAGAATTATATTAATATCACAAGATTTTGAAAGGATTAAATAGGCAAATGCATATAAATTACCTTTAATAGTCCTTGAAGTAAAGCAAGTACATCACACATGTTATCTTTCATTATAATTGAAATTATTTGTTAATTATTTTGTTATTTCAGTATTATTACTGACTATGCCAATAGGAACTTTTAGGATTTTCATAACTTTATTACATATTTATATTAAACTATTTTGTAGAATATGAATAATATTTTTAAATGTTTTATCGTAGCCAATAATGATTCCTATTTTACAGTAAAGATAGATCCAGGATTATTAACTGGAAGATTTTTAGTGGAGCAGTTCTATCATCATTGAAGAGTAAGGGATAACACTGAATTTGACACGGTGCCTTTCTATAGAAGACTCTCCATAAATATTTAACAAATGAATGAATAGCACTCATTACAGTAGCGCCCTACTAGAGAACAAGTAGCAAATGACCATAGTAGCCCTAATGCCACGGTTAACCACAAACACAGGAGGAGACTCAGCTCACTTAAACCTAAAACACTTAGTAAAGTCATAAATCTTACAAAAGTCCAAAGGAGTTTCTAGGAAAAAAATCTTTGTCAGTGGAAGATTAACAGAGCAGGTAAGACTCACGTTTAGATTTCATAGTTTTATAGAATTTATTGAGGAACAAGTATTCTATTTATCAAGTCATGTGTATAATGAATAAAAGAATTAACACTTAGTGCTAGGGTTAGAATAGTAAATTAGTAATTATTAAATATTCTTTTCCCATATGATGATTTATTTAACATATTACATAAACCTCATGTAGCTATATGCAAATTTGCATACATCTAGTAATCTAGTCATGTTTTTTGCAACCATTTCTGTGATAATACTACCTAACAGACCACTGCAAAATTCAGTGACTTGAACGACACACCTTACCTGACTAGAAATGATTATAGTTAAGCCAGTCTTGGCTAGGCTCTGCTGCGTGGATATACTTCAGGATGCAAGTCAACCAGGGTTGGCTCCATAGTGTGGGTTAGGTTCAGCCCTGCTTCAATTTTCTCTTATCCACATTAGACCAGTGACTACTCAAGACAAATTCTCCTTATGGTGAATTGACAGAAAGTCCAGAGGCCAGTGCAAAGGCTTCTGCTTCTTTTACATCCAGTCACTTTCCATTGGTCAAAGTAAGTCATGTGACGAATCCTAACTATAATCAGGATTGTATATAATGTGCTCAGACTCTCCAATGCAACACAAGAGGCACACATTTTGTTCAGGGAACCATAAGTGCACACATACTGTCATTTTGAAGAAAAAGGAAACATCGCCAGTCTTCCTGAGGAAAGAATAATTAACTCTGAGCCAACAATTACACAAAACAGTTAGTCATCTGAATAAGAGAGATTAGAGACATTGGATAAATTTGAGTCCCAGAAGTAAAATGAAATGTGTTATTCAAAGAAGCAAATTTGGGGCTTTGCCTAACTGGGAGTAGACACTCATAAGAATTAAAACACAAAGCCAAAGAGTCAGGCCAAGAAACTATGGACAAATAATTATTTGGACTCCAATGCTGGGGCAGTACAACCCCAATTTGGGGATTCTTTGTAAGCTGAAATGTACATATCTTCTATACTTTCTATGTAAAATTATACTTACCTATGTGAATATGTTTTTAACCTCAAAAATCATACTACCTGATTTTGTAATAGACATATTTTTACTACATGCAGTTAGCATAATTCTTGAGATAACTCTCATGGCCCACATCTATATGCAATTCCCTCCCCTTGAGTGTGGTGGGACATGGAACCTGATTCTAACCAATAAAACATGACAAAGGTGAAGGGATTTTGGTGACGTCACTAATCAATTAGTTGACTTTTAGTTAATACAAACACCAATTTGGGTGGGCCTGTCCTAATCAGGTGAGCTCTTTTAACAGTGAAAGGTCAGAATTGGAAGGAAAACACCAATGTCTGTTTCTCTCTTTCTCACTCCCTTTTTCTGGCTTTGAAGTAGCAACTCTCGATGAATTCTATAGCTTCAAGGAAATGAGTTCTGCTGACAACATGTGGGAGCTTGGAAACTGATCCTTCCCTAACTGAGCCTCCACATGAGAATACAACATGTCTGAAACCTTGAATTCAACTTTCCCGAGAGCCTGAGCAGAAGACCCAGCAAAGTCTAGCTCTTGACTGATGGAAACTGTGAGATAAAAACATAATGAAGAGAAAAATACTAAACTGAAATATAGTAAAATTATATGTTAAGTCTCTGTGTTTGTGATAGTTTGTTGCATAGCGATAGAAAACAAATGCATTGCATTAACATTTAAAAGCATGGATGATACTATGATTCAATAAACATTTTGTAGTGTTTATTGAATAGAAGGAGTAGAAGGAAACATTCCGTTTGGGGATCATGTGCACAAGGAGAGAACCTGTCCATGGTTTTAGAGCAAAACTTGGATGGTTATTCTGTCTACCTAGTCAGGCTACTTGATCTTTTCTTTTTTTTTTTTTTT
>NW_012115833.1:3096242-3109361 GCF_000951035.1 Colobus angolensis palliatus | reverse complement strand
GATCCGCCCGTCTCGGCCTCCCAAAGTGCTGGGATTACAGGCTTGAGCCACCGCACCCGGCCTTACTTGATCTTTTCAAATGTGCCCTTAATATAATTACTTTACTGAGGTAAAAATTAATTCACACTCAAAATGACATAAGGCAAAAATCTTATTCCTTGCCAACATACAAATTGATTTTATTATTTTTATTAGCATCTTTAATAACAAGATCCTTATATTTTTTGTGTCAAAAGCTATTTGAATACAATGTAACAGAAGAAAAATATTTCAACATACATCAGATATATTAACAGGAAAAAGTTGAACTGTTAAAGATTGGTGGGTTTGTTTTCCTAATATACTCTAAATATTGTGTCACTGGTCACATTTCTTGGGGGCAGACTACAAGACAAAAATGTGAGTGCAGGAAATTTATTCTAGATTGCTCTTGGAATCAAAGCCTCTAGGAAAAAGGGAAGAAAGTAGAATTGATTGGGCAAGGCGAGAAATTGTTCTGTAATGCATTCTCAACTGGAATCACAGTTGGTCTTCTGGTAAGCTCTGAAACTGAGGTGATCTTTCAAAGATATATTGAATTTGGGCCAACTGTCTAAGCCTTTATATCCCTTACAGAGAACATTCACTGGGTGCTGGTTACACAGAAAAGAGGAATAGCAACTCTCTTAAGTTGCAAACAATTCCTGGAAAATGCTGGCAGCGGTGGCCTGACATCTGGCAACACTCCTAGCAGCTGAGGGAGAAGTTCTTTAGTTCTAAAAGAGGACTGGATGGAGCATCAGCATGTTCCTGATACTGACTTGATATTTTATCTCAGTTCAGGCTAAGTACATTAAGCTGGGAATCAGGAGTAAAAGATAAATCAGTGACCATTTTCTTACTTTCCTAAACAAGAATATACTAACTTTACTTTGCCTTTCTTTTTTTTTTCCCATATGTAAAATGAGGATAATAGGAGCTGTGCCCCTAATAACCTCATAGGAATATTCCTTGAATTAGAATGGTGAGTGGGTAGGGGTGGTACAAATAGACAAAAACATCTTTAAAGTTCTTTCAGGAAGACATGTATATTAAAATTATGCTGAAGTTCATAGCAAATAGCTAACAAAATGATATATTTGAAAACATCGAACCTGCTTCTGACAAAGCTACTTGTAATTGGGAATTAAGCCTTTCATGAGATTGTCACGTTCAGATTTATCTTAAGTCCTAGACAGTCTTGTGATAGTGAATACTTTTATTGATCTCTGGATCCTAAATAAAAGAAAATTCAATGGAAGCCATAGAATTTCTACTAGGGCAGCCACAGAGCCAGTGATTAAGAGCCTGGTCTTTCACCTAAGCATTGCAATTCTGCCCTGAGAAGCTTAATACCTCACCTAAAGACTCAGGCAAGTCCCAAGTGACTGTTAGTGGCCATCATAAACACATGTCCAAATTTAACAAAGGAAAAAAAAAAGTAAAATTGGGGGAAAATTTTACAAGAAACTTTTGAGTTTGGAGTAAAGAATAAGGAAAAACTTAATGACATCATTTAAAAAAGTCTTTAAAGAGAAGAAACACAACAAGACACAATTCAGTTTTAACTGAAGATTAGGCCACCAGAGGCGAGCTCAATTGTGTCCAGATAAAGTACTATCATCCTTTACCTTAATGAACTCTGTACTGACAAGTCTTTTATGACAAATTTTGTGCTCTAGCAGCAACTTCAAATCTATATGAGATTTGGAGCTTCATTTAAAAAGTCGTATCACGCCCTGTCATGCTTGTGTGACAAGTTCGCTCAGTCCTCATCTGGGTCACTAAATGGGGATCCCATGATAGAGAAAACTGACATTCCATCCATCTTCCTTTGCATGAGTGCGCCTCTGTCAGTGAAGCTACATAACAATGTTAGTTTTATATACTCTCAAGAAAAGCAGACCTGAATTGGCTTCCAATAGTCCAAACAGAAGCATCTTGCAAGTATCAATTTAGAATATATGCGGTCCCCTTAAACAAAAAACAAAACAAAGCCAAAAATTTCTCCAACCCTATAGCATACAATTTTTCAGAGTTCTTGTATACCTCTTTGTTTCAAAAGGAAAGATTAATTGCTCTTCCTTGTTTGAAACAAGAAAAAAAAAACATATCATGTAGACAGTAAAGAGAGTTTATTGTGCAGTTAATTAAATTTTATTAACATTTTACTCCAATTACTTCCTCAAAGAAATTAAATAAAATTTTGCCAGCAGTTTAAAATGGAAAAGATTTCATCTTAGAGGTGTAGCAGTCTTTTGCATAAGTTTATGTTTTTTTTCTATCTTTGTTTTCACTTGTTACACAGGTTATTTGATTTTCCTTTAAGCAACGTGTTAAAAAAAAAATCCTGTGGCCTTTCTGTTTTCTGGTAAGACCTGAGACTTCTCACGATTAGTGAAAAAGTTGTATTCCTAGAACTCCACAAAATATTCTTTGTTTTTTATAAAAAGTCAAGCTGCTCTAAGTAATTTTTAAATGATATGCAAGTCAAATTAAAAGTGACCTTGTCATCTATACAACAAAAGTGAGGCGTGCACATAATTTTTAAGAAGGCATCATGAAGTCTCCTATGTGTTGCTTCATCTTTATGGTGCATAGGAAAGTCATGAAACTGCTTAGACCTTATGAAGCTTGGAAGTAATAAAGAGAATAAACCGAGTCTGTTCAACTGTAAATGCTTATTAAAGATGAGCTTAGAATGGATTGTAAAGTTACTGACTTCAAATAGCAATAAAAAGAACAATAATTGGAAAGAATAGAATGACAAGCTGCACTTTACTATTACAAACAAAAAAAATGTAACCACTGTATACAGAAGGACAAGGCTGCAATGTCTGAAACTTCAAAATACCATTTAGGAGTCATATTTTTCCCCTAAGATTTTCTCCAACACACATTTTGTGAGAATTCTTTCTGACCTCTTGTCCATAGAGATGCTGGTATCTGTAGAGGAAATTTTATAGAAAGCATCCCCTTGAAATGAAGGAAGAACTTACATTTGCCCTTCACTGATATAAACTATCAGTTGAAAACAACTTATGTTGCCCAGCAACAGTTAATATACCAAAATAAAACACAACCCTCCACCTGGCTCTTAAAAGCAACAAAATTGAATTTCTTAACATGGCTTCTGATATCTATTTAGTTTAGATTAAATATAGGTTAAAGTGTAATCTTTCTGTAATCTGATCACAGATTCCAACAAATAAGACAGCTAGGGGCAGGACACGAAATAGAAAATTCCAAATTGTTTTAAGCATGTTCATATCTAGACTGTGAAGCAGAGTCCCCAGTGGCTTCCAGTGCCAGCCTTGCATCTTCCAAAGGATGTGAGTGAACTCCCTCTGAACTCCACTTGTCAAAATAATGGCAAAATAACCACATCACGTAAACAAAACAAGAGTCTGGATCGCTGCTATTGGTAGCATCATTAAAAATTAAGGATGGCTGATTTTGAGCAAATATTTAATGCTGACGGTTCCATTCTTTGTTGTAATGTTTTTCTCTAAAATGTAGAGTCGTTTTGTTCAAAATATTTTAAAGGGGTTACATTATTTTCATCAATCATATTTTATTTCCTTTTTCTATTGTTAAATTTTTGTTTTACCTCAGATTATTTTATTTATGAGATTTGAGATCCCATTTAAGCATCTCACATTACAACATAGCAACATATAAGCTGTTGTAAAATAGGAAAGCAATTCTTTCCCCTTCAAATATCTATTAGAAGTTGTATAAGTGTTAAAATAACAAAATAAATACATACTAAATGTGTATAAAATTTCTAATGATTCTGAGGTATCAAAAAAGTATATATTACTTAAGTGAAGCATTGAAACAAGTTTTTCATCTAAATCTATAAGGAAACATATTGAAAACACAGGAAAAAAAAACACCTTAGAGGGTAGTTTTGAGGTCCTCTTGCATATAATTTGATTTGCAAAACCCCCATGTACAAGTCCTATTATTGGTTCTATTTTGTGAATAAAAATAAAATTTGAGTCAGCTCTGACGCTGTAGAAGAGATGCTCCATGTCAAGTTTTAAGTTTCTATTCTAATTTCATCAAATATGAATAGTTTATCTCTGCTATGGTATTCATACCAGCAAAGGCAAATGTTAGAGTCCTACGGACATTTTTATTTTGACAAGAGAAAAGCTTACAGTCAATGGAATGAAAATACAGTCATGAAATGTATTGAGTTTATATGATCGGTGTTGAATTTTGGGGTGAGTTAGCAGCCTCTCAACAGTTCTATGTGTAGTCATGTGATTGACCCTTCTGATGTTCTTTTGGCCTGCAGTGTTAAAAAGTAATTCCCAAGGAATCACAGGTGTTAGAAGTGATGCTATAAAAGTAACAGTTACGAAAGTGATGATAGACTACATGTGTTTTGTTCTTAGAATATCAGAAACTTTTTGGTTGAATCAAGGTGTGCTTCAGATTCCTTTCTCCAATGTTTTTCAATTTACAAATTGTCCTCTCCTTGTTCCGCCTTTTTATTTTGCGCATCCCATTTCCCCTTCGTAGAATTTTCTTCCTCTACCTTTCTTCGGGTAAATCCCTGCTTATACGTCATTCCTGAAATTGGATATTCCTTTCCTAGGAAGCTATTTACATAACCATGTCCATCTCGGGTCAAAGTAGGTGCTGCTTCCTGTATTTCTAGAGCAGCACACCCTTCTCCAATCAGAGTATTTATTAGATGGTGTAATTTGAGCACCTAAACACCATCTATCTTATTCTTTGCTGTTTTTCTCTCTGCACACAATACTGTGTCTGGCAGGTAGTAGATTTTTGACTAAGTAAAAGCCAATATACTCACAAACAGTCTCGTATCCTAACACTCCCTCATTTGTGCTACTTACTCCAGTCATTTGGAACCACTTGCCATCCTTCAACTTTTTTGTGTTGTCTCTTATCTTTGCACCATAACTCCTACTCGGAATTGCCTTCCATCATTCATCCTCTACCTTGCTAAGCCGACTAGTTTTTACTATCCTTCAAGATTCAACTTAGCTATCACCTCCTCTGGGAAGCTGCCTATGACCATAACCAACCTACTTTTGACACAAAAGAGCATTGTCTCAGTCTGCTCCTGGAATTCTCATTCATATATCATATAGATAGAACTGTGCTGAAATTATCCTAAATTTTGGACTCCCTAAATTTGATTAAAATATCTTAAAGGCAAAGGTGCTGACTGACTTCACTATATCTTATACCCCGTATCTACACTCTATTATTCTATACTCATGGAAGACATTCAAGTACATAGAAGATGTTCTAATGTGTTTTCTCAGATTTAAAAAGTCTGAGCCTAGGCTCCACAATGTCCTTCTTGTATAATCTTTGTTAAGTTATTTATTGTTTCTGAACTTTAGTTTTGTTATCTTTGAAATGGGAGCTGTAATACTTGTTATATATACAAATGGACAGTTTCATTTTCCATGACATAATGTTTCCAAGTGGAAAGATTTCAGCTGGAGTAGAATACTTCTCCTCTCCCTATGCCTTACTCACTGATACCTGTGAAAGGAGGAGTGACTTTTCTGGGTGGTAAGCTTGGGGTTATATTTCTTTTATTAGTCTATACACTACAGAATGTGTATTCTCTATACTACACTAAGAGATGTCCTTGCAATTCTCCATATTGCCTGTGACTATGTAGATAAGACTTTATGTTTCACAGATTAAGAGTGAACAGGCCTCTTTTGCATCAGATCTGAAGCTACATTCACCAAGACTTTTCATCTTATAGTAGTAAGATCTTTATCTGTTTATCAACAGTTGTGATAACACTCAGGGAAAGGATGTTATCACAGAGTTAAGAGTATAATAAGGAGTAAGGAGGTAGGACAAGATGACCAAATCAAACCTTCCACTGCGTGTTCATGCATGGTGTTCTCCATGCAGGAACACCAAATTGAACGACTATCCACATGAAGAAGCACCAAAAATCAGATGAGTGATCACCGTACCTGGTTTTAACATCATGTTAAGGAAAGATGCAATGAAGAGGGAAGGGAAGACAGTCTTGACTCACCTCCAACACCCCTACCCCATCCCCTAGCAGTGGCTGCATGGCACAGGGAGACAATTAGTGTGCTTGGGGGAGGGAGGGAGAGCATGGTCATTGTGCGACTTCACATTGGAACTCAGTGCTGTCCTGTCACAGCGGAAAGCAGCACAGGGCAGAACTGAGCCAGCACACAAGGAGGAAGCATTTAGACCAGTCTTAGCCAGAAGCCAATAGCTTATCCCAGTGGTTGGAACCTAAGTTCTGGAAAGCTAGACCACCATGGATTAAAGTGCTCTGGGGTTCTAAATAAACTTGAAAGGACTTGAAAGTCCACAAAGATTGCAATTCCTGGACAAGCCCTGGTACGGCCCTGAGCTTGCAGCCTGATTGGAGTGCATGTGACTTACACCAACTGGGGCAGCCAAGGGTATATTTGCATCACTCCTCCCCAAACCCTAGGCAGCACAGATTTTAGCTCCAGGAGAGATTCCTTCCTTCTGTTTGAAGACAGAAGAGGGAGAGTAAAGAGGACTTTGTCTTGCAACTTGGATATGAACTGAGTCACAATAAAATAGGGCACTGGACAGAGACCTGTGGCCACTATTCCAAGCCCTAGGTCCTGAATGACATGTCTGGACACACGCTAGACCAGAAGGTAACTGGCAGACTTGAAAATCTAGTCCTAGTAGGATTCATTATCTGCTGACTAAAGAGCCCTTGGGCCCTGAATAATCAGCAGTAGGGGTGAGGTAGTACTTAGCACAGGCCTTAGGTGAGACTCAGAGCCATGCTGGCTTCAGGTGTGAACCAGCACATCCCCAGCTGTGGTGGCTATGAGGAGAGAACCTGCTAGAGGAAAGGAGAGTGAAGAGTAGAGGAGATTTTGTATTGAGTCTTGGGTGCCATCTCAGCCTCAGTGTAGTAGAGCAGCAAGTGGCCTCCTGGAGTCCACCATTCTAGGCCTTGGCTCTTGGATGGCATTTATGGACCTGCTCTCAATCAGCCCACTGCCCTGTAGGGAGAGACTCAGGACTAACATCATTCACTACAGGCTGAAGAGCCCTTGGGCGTTGAATGAATATTGGCAGCAGCCAGCAGCAGTACTCACTGAGTGTCTGGGACAGTGGTGGCCGTGAGGGAGAGACTCCTCTGCTTGTGGGAAGGGGAGGGAAGAGTGGGAAGATCTTTGTCTTATGGCTTGGGTGCCAACTCATCTGCAGTAGAATAGAGCACTAGGTAGCTACCTAAGTACCCAACTCCATGTCCTGGCTACTTGATGGTATCTATGGGCCTTCCTGAAATTTTCGTAATGTTGCCATCCTGAAGGGGAGGACAGAAACTTGGCTAGTTTAACCACCTACTGACTGTAGAGCCTGAAGGCTTGAGTGAACATAGGCAGTAGCCAGACAGTGGCCACCACAGGCTCTGTGTGAGATCCAGGGCTGTGCTGGCTTAGGTCTGTCCCAGCACAGTCCCAGCAGTGGTGACCACAGGAATGCTTATGTAATACATCCCCAACTCCATGCAGCTCAACATAGACAGAGAGACTCTGTTTGTTTGGGGAGAAGTAAGGGAAAAGAAAAAGAATCTCTTCCTGGTAGTCAAGGGAATTCTCCCAGATCTAACCCAGGAAAACCAAGAACATCTCTTCTAGTCTGCAAGAGTCACAGCATTACTGAGCTTAGGGTGTCCCTTAATGTAGATATGGCTGCAATGACCAAAGACTTAGATTATAACACCCGTGTCCCTTTGAATATTTGGAAATTCTTCCCAAGAAGGGTGGCTACAAATAAGCCCAGATTCCAACACTATGATAAACACCAAACTTTTCAATCTCAAGACATTAACAAATACCCACAAAGCAAAACCATCCAGGAAAATATGACCTTAACAAATGAAATAAATAAGGCACTAGTGACCAGTCCTACAGAGACAGAGATATGTGACCTTTCACAGAAAGAACTCAAAATAGCTGTGTTGAGGAAGCTCAATAAAATTCAAGATAACATAGAGAAGCAATTCAGAACCCTATAAGATAAATTTAACAAAGAGATCAAAATAATTGAAAAGAATGAAGCAGAAATTCTGGAGCTGAAAATGCAGCTGACATACTGAAGAATGCATCAGAGTCTCTTAACAGCAGAATTGACAAGCAAAAGAAAGAATCAGAGAGCTTAAAGACAGGCTATTTGAAAACATATAGTCAGAGGACACAGAAGAAAAGAGAACGAAGAAGAATGAAACATGCCTGCAAGATTGAGAAAATACTCTCTAAAGGACAAATTTGAGTAACTGGCCTTAAAGAGAAAGTACAGAGATAGGGGTGGAAAGTTTATTCAAAAAGAAATTAACAGAAATTTCCAAACCTAGAGAAAGATATCAATATTCAAGTATAAGAAGGGTAGAGAACATCCAGTTAATTTAACCCAAATAAGTCTATCTCAAGATATGTAATAATCAAACTCCTAAAAGTAAAGACTAAAGAAAGAATACTAAAAGTAGAAAGACGAATGAAACAACATACAAAGAGTCTTCAATATGTTTGACAGCAGACTTCTCAGTGGAATCTTACAGACCAGGAGAGAGTGGCATAGGACATTTAAAGTGCTGAAGGGGAAAAAAAAGTTTTTATCCTGAGATAGTATAATCAGCCAAAAATTTCTTCAAACATGAAAGAGAAATAAAGACTTTCCGAGACAAACCAAAGCTGAGGGATATTGTTAACACCAGACCTGTCCTACAAGCAATGCTAAAGGGAGTTCTTCAATCTGAAGAAAAAGGATATTAATGACATTAATGAGCAATAAGAAATTATCTGAAGTTATACAACTTACTGGTGATAGTAAGTACATGGAAAAAGAGAATATTAGAACACCGTAATGATGGTGTATAAACTACTCATACCTTGAGTAGAAAGACTAAAAAATGAACATATCAAAAATAATAACTAAACTTTTCAAGACATAGTATATATAATAAGATAAATAGAAACAACAAAAAGTTAACAAGCAGGGGAATAAAGTTGAAGTGCAGAGAGTTTTTATTAGTTTTCTGTTTGTTTATGCAATCAGTGTTGTCTTTGGTTTAAAACAATAGGTTATAAGACATTATTTGCAAGCCTCATGGTAAATTCGAATCCAAAAACACAACAGATATGCAAAAAATTAAAAGCAATAATTAAAACATAGAACCAGAGAAAATCACCCTCAGTAGCAGGAATAGGAAGGAAGGAAAGAAGGAAGACCACAAAACAACCAGAAAACAAATAACAAAATGGCAGGAGTAACTCCTTAATAGTAATATGGAATGTAAATCAACTAAATCCCACAAACAGAAGACACAGAGAGATTGAATATTTTTTTAAATGACCCAATAATCTGTTGCCTACAAGAAACATACTTCACCTATAAAGACACACATAGCCTGAAAATAAAGGGATTGAAAAATATATTTCATGCAAATGGAAACTAGAAAAGAACAGGAAAGCTATACTTAAATCAGACAAAATATATTTCAAGAAAAAAAACTATAAAAAGAGACAAGGTCATGATACACTGATAAAGTGGTCAATTCAGCAAGAGGATATAACAATTTGCAAATATATGTGCACCAAACGCTGGAGCACCTAGATATATATCAAATATTATTAGAGATAAAGAGAAAGATAGACTCTAATACAATAATAGCTGGAGACTTCAATATCCCACTTTTAGCATTGGACAGATCTTCCAGAGAAAATCAGCAAAGAAACACTGGATTTAATCTGTACAACAGACCAAATAGACCTAGTAGATATTTACAGAACATGTCATCCAACAGCTGCTGAATACACATTCTTCTCCTCACAACATGGATCATTCTCAAGGATAGCCCATATGTAAGGGCACAAAACAGGCCTTACTGTATTCAAAAAATTAAAATTATTTCAAGTATTTTCTCTTACCACAATGGAATAAAACTAGAAATCAATAACAAAAGGAATTTTAGAAAATACAAACACATGAAAATTAAACAATACACACTGAATAGCTAGTGGGTTAATGAAGAAAATAAGAAGGAAATTTAAAAAAAAATCTTGAAACAAATGATGTTGGAAAGGTAATATACCAAAACATATGGAATATAGCAAAAGCTGTTCTAAGGAGAAAGTTAATGGCAGTGAGCACTTACATCAAAAAAGTAGAAAAAACTTCACGTAAAAAACATAACAATGAATATTAATAAACTAGAAAAGCAGGAGCAAAACACACTCAGAATTAATAGAAGAAAAGAAAGAAAAAAGCTCAGAGCATGAATAAAGGAAACTGAGATAAAAATATAAACAATCAACAAAAGGAAAAGGTGCTTTTTTGAAAAGATAAATGAAATCATCAAACCTTTAGAAACACAGAAAGAGAGAAGACCCAAATAAATAAAATCAGAGATAAAAAAGGAGACATTACAATCAATACTGAAGAAATTCAAAGGATTATCAGAGGCTACTATGAGCAGCTATATGCCAATAAAGTGGAAACTGTAGAAGAAAGGGATACATTCCTAGACAATGCAACCTCTTAAAATTGAACAGTGAAGGCATCTAAAACCTGAACAGATCAATAGCAAGAACTGAGATTGAAGCCAGAAAATAAAGTCTCCCAGCAATGAAAATCCCAGTACCTGATGGCTTATTTTGCAAAATTTACCAAACTTTTCAAGAAGTAATATCAATCTTACTCCAACTAGTCTGAAAAATAGAGGATGAGGGAATATTTCTAAATCCATTCTATGAGGCCAGTATTACCCTGACACAAAAACCAGACAAAGTCATGAAAGAAAGAAAAAGAAAAGAAAGAAAGAAAGAAAAAAGAAAGAAAGAAAGAAAGAAAGAGGAGAGAAAGAAAGATTCTACTGTACAGAATCCCTGATGAACATTGTTGCAAAAAGTATCATCAAAATACTAGCAAACTAAATTCAAGAACACATTAAAAAGATCGTTCATCATGATCAAGTGGGATTTATCCCAGGCATTCAAAGATGGGTCAACATATGCAAATCCATCAATATGATACATCATATCAACAGAATGAAAGACAATAACTATATTATCATTTTAATTGATTCTAAGCCAACATTTGGTATAATTCAGCATCCCTTCATAATGAAAACTTCAGAAAACCTGGTATAGAAGGAACATACCTCAGCAAATAAAAGCCATGTATGACAGACCCACAGCTAATATTACATTTAATGACAAAGATGGAAAGCATTTCCTCTATGATCTGGAACACAAGGATGCCCACTTTCCACTGGTATTCAACACAGTACTGGAAGTGCTAGCTAGAGCAATCAGGCAAGTGAAAAGAATAAAGAACATCCAAATTGGAAAAGAAAGGTCACATTATCCTTGTTTGCAGATTCTATGATCTTATATTTGGCAAAACTACAGATACCACCAAAAAGCTGTTAGAACTGTTAAACAAATTCAGTAAAGTTGCAGGATACAAACTCAAATTACAAAAAATGTAGCAATTTTATATGCCAACAGTGAACAATCTGAAAAAGAAATCAAGAAAATAATCCCATCTATAATCACTATAAATAAAATAAAATACCTAGGAATAAACTTAGCCAAAGAAATGAAAGATCTCTACAATGAAAACAGTAAAATATTGATAAAAGAAGTTGATGAGGACACACAGAAAATGGAAAGATATTCCATATTCATGAATTGCATCAATATTGTTAAAGTGTCCACATTACCTAAAGCAATCTACAGATACAGTGCAATTGCTATTGAAATATCAATGACATTCTTCACAAAAATAGGAAAATAATCTTGAAATTTATATGGAACCATAAAAGACTCAGAAGAGCCAAATCTATCCTGAGCAAAAAGAACAAAACTGGAGGAATCACATTATTTGACTTCAAATTATAGTACAGAGCTACAGTGACCAAAACAGCATGGTACTGGCATAAACACAGAAACATAGACCAATGGAGTAGAAGAAATCTATACATACACAGTGAATTTATTTTCAACAAAGGTGCCAAGAACAAACATTGGAGAAAGGACAGTCTCTTCTGTAAATGGTGTCGAGGAAACAAGATATCCACATGCAGAAGAATGAAACTAGACTTCTATCTCTCACCACATACAAAAATCAAATAAAAATGGCTCCACAACTTAAATCTAAGACTCCAAATTATGAAACTACTCAGACAAAGCACTGGAAAAGCTCTCCAGGACACTGGAATGGGCAAAGAGTTCTTGAATAATACCCCACAAACACAGGGAATCAAAGCAAAAGTCGGCAAATGATATCACATCAAATTAAGAAGCTTCTGCACAGCAACAGAAACAATCAACAGAGAGGAAAGACAACCCATAAAATGGGAGAAAATATTTGCAAACTGTCCATCTGACAAGGAATAATAACCAGAATATATAAGGAGCTCAAACAACTCTACAAGAAAAAAAAATCTAATAATCCGATTTAAAAATGGGCAAAATATCTCAATAGATATTTCTCAAAAGAAGACATACAAATGGAAAACGAGTATATGAAAAGGTACTCAACATTATTAGCCATCAATGTGCAAATCAAAACTATGAGATATCATCTCACCCCAGTTAAAATTTCATTTATCCAAGAGACATGCAATGACAAATGCCGGAGAGGCTGTGGAGAAAAGGGAATCCTTGAACTCTCTTGGTGGGAATGCAAATTAGTACAACCACTCTGAAGAACAGTTTGGAGGCTCCTCAAAAAACTAAAAATAGGACTACTACATGATCCAGCAATCCTATTCCTAGGTATACTCTCAAAGAAAGGAAATCAATATATCGAAGAGACAGTCTCTGAAAACCCAAAATGAGTCCATTAGAGAAGTCATACATTGGGCAGAAGTGACTAGGTCTTTTCTTTGGCAATGACTGAGGTCTGCTCTGCAGAGTGTGAACTTAGTTTCAAAGCTGAAGCATACCCAGGCCTGAATAAGTTAAAGCCAGGTACTGCCATATAACCATAGTTCTAATAGCTGGGCAATGTGTATGTAGAATGTTCCTTTTTTTTTTTTTTTTTTTTTTTTTTTTT
>NW_012115833.1:3053982-3095346 GCF_000951035.1 Colobus angolensis palliatus | reverse complement strand
GGAGGCGGAGCTTGCAGTGAGCTGAGATCGGGCCACTGCACTCCAGCCTGGGCGACAGAGCGAGACTCTGTCTCAAAAAAAAAAGAAAACATTTTGTTGTGTGAAAACTTTGAAACCAGAAACTACAGTGTAGTGTGGACATTGTAAATTTGTCACTGATAGTGAAAATGAACTCACTATCTTGCACTCAACACACATTCCACTAACTGCTCTTCTGTGCATTCTAAGAGGCATTAATTCGTTGGATTCAGCCTCGACTGCATCACGCCTGCTGAACTGGGTGGTCTTTCAGGGCAGCCTAAGCTACCTTGGCCATAACCCCTCTGACCTGATTTCATTGTGTATGTCTTCCTTCTGTGTTACCTTAGACCTTTTCAGTTAACTCCTCCCATGCCTCAACTCCTTCCTAAATGGCTGCCATTCACATTACTTAAATATATTTAGAAATCCTAGTAAAGCATTACATACAAGGTAACAATTGCAGCCAACTTTTTTGGAGTACTTTGTGTCTAATCCTGTGTTAATTCTTTTCATATATTATCACATTTGGTTCTCACAACAGTACTGTGAGATAGGTATATAATTATTATCCTCTTAATTTTCTAAAACACAGAAAAGGAAATGAAAAGAAACAGCAATTTTCCCAGATTACACAGCTACTAGGTAGGAGAGTGAATATATGAACAGAGGTAAAATGGCCTAAAGACTCACCTTCTTAATTGGATTGCTCAACTGCCAGCTTAGTTGTTATTGGTATTTCATCAAATAACAGCATAATTACGTAATCTGTTCCGAAATATTTAATATCTATTAATTATTAAATAAGAAACAATTCAGTCTGACAGTCAAACTTGTCTGCAGTAGTACAGACTAATTCTTCCAATTTCTTCTTCTCTTCACGCCTCTCTCACATTTTTTCTTAGCTGCCAAAGTATTCAACTAGTTTTCTCACCTCTAACCCCTATATATAAATGTATTTGTAACTTTTCCCAGTTCCATATTCTTATACTGGTTCAATTTCATCCATACTTCAAAGAATACATTTTCAAAATAGAGTCCTCTCAATTCTCTATCCAAAGTGCTCTTTGAGAAGTGAACTTGTATTATAATGCATTGTATGTACTGCTGTCTACTACGGATATCTAAGTTCTATTTTACAATATAAACGGTGTCCTTCTTTGAGAGGAGGGTGTATCACCATCTGAGTCTTAATCCTCACCACTTTCAGCACAGTGACTTTTATATAATATGTCCAATAAATGATTGCTGAATTGAAAGAAACCGAAACCAACCTGGTAGAAATTTTCCTTGTGGCCAATGAGAAAAAGACACACTGAGAATGAAGTCATAGATGATTACAATAGTTTCTATATCTACAAAGGATATGTCCCAAGACCTCCAAGTTAATACCAAATCATAAATAGTACCAAAACCTATAAATACTATGTTTTTTTCTCTACATACCTACCTATGGTTAAGTTTAATTTATAAATTAGGTACATTAAGAGATTAACAACAATAACTTATAATAAAATAGAACAATTATAACAATAACTGTAACAAAAATACGAATGTGGTCTCTCTCAAAATATCTTATTGTTTGTAATATTTTCAGATTCTGGTTCATCATGGGTAAATGAAATCAGGAAAAGTAGAACCACATATAACGGGGGAACTGCTGTGCTCTGTTTACAGCATTCTCTATTTTGGAATGAAATTTTCACTCACTTTGCTACAGAGGCAAATATTGTTTTCTAATCAAATGTGTTTTGTTTTTTAATTCTAATTCTAAAAAGCTCCCTTTGCAATAGAAGTGAAGGAATTTTAGGAATGGTGCATTCTGTATTGGCACGATATTCTTTGTATTTTTAGAACCAACTTCGGATATTACTCAACTCTACGAAGAAAAAAAATGCTGGCACCAGATGTAAATCACATCTGCTATCACAACTATTTTCATAGGTTCCTATCTTTCTCCAAAATGGCAATAGAAAAGCTGTGCACAGAACAGAATCCTGAAATGTGGGAGCCTGCCCAGGCGCCCCATTGTCCTTTCTGTCATATTATAAACGAAACAAAAAAACAGCACAGGCAGTTGGCTACAGGTCTGACTGCCAAAAGTAATAAATAAAACGTTTAAAGGTATGTCTTTTTCAAATAGGAATGTCTTGATATTCCACAAAAATAAACATGCTAGTCCTAACAGACAGCGAATTCATATACAGTAGTGGCAAGTTTCCTGATAGATGCGATCAATTCAATTCAGTTCTTAAATAGTAAGTCCTAAAAAATATGTGGAAAGTCATGGTGTAAGGGGAGAACTGCCTTTGCTTCCAAAATTTACCCAGGGGTAGTTTAATTTTTATTTAAATCTTAGCACTGGAGGCTTAGAAGAACAATGTGCTGTAGAGGAAAAAACAGGTTTTGAAACCTGACCTGATAAAAATACTGACTCCAGCATTTCATAATTGGAAGATGGTTCCATGTTACTTAATTTCTCTATTAATTTATAAAAGGAAGAAAACATTAACTTTTTTTGTATATATATATTAGCTGTTAAAGATAGTCATCTTGTCTAAAACATAGGTGTTCCGCAAATAATAGCTCATTCTATTATTATTATCCCTATATGTAAATAATGGCAAAAAGCATTGACATTCTGAATTGTATCCTATGGAAAGGGAACAAAGACTGCAGGACCGCATTAGAAATTTCCTTCGAGTTGAAAAGAGTCAAGTCACCTTCTCTCATCTGGTCCTCAGGCCTTCACTCTAGTGGAATCATCTCCCCAATAATAAATTAAAATAAGAAAATAAACAAACAACAACAAAAAAATCATCCAAATGGGAGATGAATAAAAACTCTGGAAAGAGTTCAATACTTTTCTCCTCGCTACTTCTAATTTCCAGTTCTTTGAGATAATTGCCTATTAGTATTCATCCCATTAGGCAGCCAAAGTGTTTATAGCAGAGGAGAATGACAACTGCTTTCCCAGTCCTAATTTTAAACTGGGATAAAGATTACTACCTGACTATACTTATTAGCTTTTATTTTTAACAAATTACCCTGTAACATTAATTAATTCATTTTTCATTTTTTCTTCAACTGACATAACCAAGTGTAGTCTACATGCCAGATGATACAATGTATATAGATTTGGATTTTAACTTTAAGAAGCCAAAACCTTAGTATTTAAAACAAGAGGGAAAAAAGCAGTTACTGGTTCAGAGCTATTTAGGCTTCTGTAAAACAGTAAAGAAAATTTTTAAAAGTATTTTTTTCTGGATATATTACCATATATCCTAACATATATGCTAATATATCATATATTGTATGTAAACACATGATCCTTCATTTGCGATAGATAACTCAACTGGAATTCATGAGCTAAATCAAAGCTTCTAGTTTATATTTTACTTTTATCCGTCAAAAAATGATGTGGAGAGCATAGAGAAGATTGTTCAAAGAGAATAGAAACATACTATAAATAAAGATATAGCAAGGGTAATTTAACTTCTCTGTATAAATTCAAGTCACTGAGCCCAGTTGAAGTATGTAGGAGTTGGGAGAATTTGCAAAAGTACTACAAAACTAATGTTGACAGTATTTGTGAAACCAGGAAGAACAAGACAATCAGTGAAAAGTGAAAGACTAGCAAAAGTTTCTCCATGTAAGAAACTAAAGTTTCTAGCATAGATGGTTCAATAGATGATTTATACGTCTTATAAATAGAAACATTGACCATTAGCAAGTGGCATATATTTAAACAGAAGAGAAGTCAATTCACCCTTTAAAAAATCGTAACTTAAACAGTGCATCAGAATTGGATTAAGTTGTATACCAAAATCTCTCTTAATGGTTTTCAAGAAGAATGCAAAGATGTATCAAGAAGTAATTGTACAGTTTGCTGGTTGTAAATGTACATTAATATAAGTTAGCAGGAACATTTCCAAATGGGTTTAATAAATTTTGTCTTTAGTCTTACTTGCCCAGAATTTTAATGGCATAAATTTAAAAGGTGTAGCTACTAAGTTCTGTATCAGAATCAGAATATAAAACTATTTAAACATGTTAGATTAACTCTAACATAATGGAAGTAACTCGATTATTGTAAATTAATAGATGTCCGCGTCATGCAAATTATACAAACAAACTCTACTAGGATCAAGTGGTAAGATTGCCTTAAGAATGGCATGTAGGTGCATATTTTAAGGTCAAACTTAAATTTTGGAAGAATATTGTATATAATTAAGTTAAAAATCCCACTGAATACAAATATTTCCTCCTTATTAATGATTAACTAGCTTTAATCCTAAGAGAGGGAATCAGATTCTCCCTTTGCAAATATTTTCTGTGTTCCTTCAATCTAAAGTTGTGCAGTGAAGTAAAATTGATCATAACACCATAAAATATATTAAATAATGTATAAACAATACATCAAATATATATAATTGCATATATATGCAAACAATATATATTGCATATATTTGCATATTATATATAACTAATCACTTTTTACATCACTTACACGTATAAAATTTTATCCAACCAACCAAACATTTTCAGCATAAGGTAACCTCTGTATCAAACTAAGTTTCTTGTTGTCAAATGGTATATGCATAGATCATAGCGTGGAATGCAGTGGAAATTGACCCAAAATAAAATTCAAATATTTCAAAAGAAGTAGGATTTTATACAAAAAAAAAAAAAAATGTGATGAAGAATGTTTGAATTGCATCCAAAATCTTTACAAACGAGCATCTGGCTATTTAAGCCAATCCATTTTGAAGCAAAATCATAAAATATTTATGACATGCTGAACATTTCCAAAGAGAACAACTTGAATATCAAAGAAATAAAAGAGGAACCTGTAGTAATTGATGGAGTGTACTACTGTCTCAAGAACGACTTTCTTTATAATAATATTGTCAAACAGGAATTGAAAAATATCATGTTATGCTATTATAAAACTTTGTTAAAAAATGGCATACACATCCAAAATCTGTCAAAACTTGATGCATTGTAAATTAGCTCATTTTCTACAATTTAAAATTTGTTGGCTCTCATATAGAATTTCCACTTTGAAAATACTAGTTTTAAGGCAAGTTTATAATAACAATTTTCAAACCTTTCTATGAAATTTTATTTCTTTTTGTAGAGTAGAATCATTTCAATTGCCTTTTTCTGACACTAGTTATACTTAGCAGGCATCTCATCTGCTACCTGCTGAGAAACTTTATTCTGTATTTCAACAGATTAGACTTTATAGTTTACTACCTATTCATTCATTAATGTATTCAAAAATATTTGTTGTGTTTCTTAAACCTGCTAAGATTTGTTGTAAAAGCCAAGGGACTGCAGTGAATAAAACAAATAAAAATCTATCTTTTCAGACATTTTATGTTGAGTCAACATCTTAACCAATTCTCTTTCCATTTTCGGTCCATCCTGTCTTTTGTAATGGTACTTAACAAATCACCTCTGCAATATAGTAGCCTTTCAAATATTTGAAGTTGTCATGTTTTACTTTAATCCTCTCTTCTTCCTGTTAGAAATACCCAGGTCTTTTCATTGTATTTTGTTTGACAAAGTTTTGAAATATATCACCAACCATCAACTTCATCTAGGCACCGTGATTTCTAAATTACTCCTTTATCCTTTTCATCTCTTTTTAGTGCCTTCCTATAATTTGTCAGAGATATTTTTAGAATGTAGCTTACCAAATGTAAATTTGATAGATATATAATATGCAAATATAGGATAGAGATTAAATACTCTATCCCTTGTCCAGGGCATTATATATCCATCTGTACAGATAATAATGTGTCTGTAATATTTTCAAGGACATATCAAAGCTTAGAGCCAAATTAAGCTTTTCTTCATCTAACTCGCCCATAGTGGTTTAGCTGCAAATATTTCAGTCAGATATTTTCAATCCTATATTTATTTGAGTTGAGGTTTTGCTTTTTTTTTTTTTCTTTTTTGGCACTGCAGGGCATCATATTTATCTCTGTTAAATTTCATTTTGTTGATTTTAGCCTATTGTTTTAGGCTCTTAGGGGGATGTTTAGTGTTGGTTCAGTCCCAACAATATTTGTAATATTCCCTATGTCTGTGTCACCTACAGATTTAATAAGCATGCTTTTTTTCTCACTAATTAAAAAATAAAAAATAATAAACCAGAGACAAGCATAGATCCCTGTAGTAACCTGCTGGAGATTGCCGCTGGCTACTTCTTTACATGAGGGTGTTAAACCAGGTCTCAATTTCCCTTTCTCTGTTATTATCCAGTTTACGTTCCACAAGATTACAACCAACCCATCATGAATACAGTTACAATACTTTTCTGAAACTGGAACACACCATGGTTGCAGTATCCCCAGTAATTTCCCCCAGAAGAATTGTGTCGCTCCTTCTTCTGTGCATTTATTGCACGTTTTATGTACCTCTACAATATATTACGTACTAGAATTATATTACAGTCATTTGTTTCCACAGCAGGTCAAGCAATGGTACTCAATATTTATTAGTTGAATGAGTAAATGAGTGGTAGGTTAGTTTATGCTAACTTCTTAGTCAAGGACCCTAACAGAAAATGACACAAAGCTGTTGTCCTGTAAATGCTGAATGGCTTCTTTCAACACTGAAGGTCTTAGCTAACAAGATTCAGTATATTAAGATCATTGCATGGCTATAAGTTGTACAGATGACAGGAATTGCTACTTGCATTTAGAGCTGGAGAAACTAGAGTAACTAAAAATTATGACTGCTCCAGGGTCTATGACAAAGCAATTTAAAATAGGACTCACACGTCCTACTTTACAGAAATGTTCCACTCAAATCAGGGACGAATCTGTCAAATCAGAGAAGCTGCTTGGGGGTATATCATGTTTTGCCAATGCAAATTAATGTAGCAGTTTAGAATTAATGTTTTCTTTTATTACATGATTTTGTTTGTTTGTTAATGTTTTATAACAGTATATGCAGCTATTTTTATTATTAAATATTTACCATGCATCAGCTAAGTAGTAACTATTCTACTGTGTATGTGCAGCCTGTGGAGACTCAAGGAAAGATATTAAATATAGGATATTTAATTTGCTATATATAACATATTTATGTATAGAAAAGTTCTCAGTCATGGTGACTCACCATCTATTTGAGGAAGGCACATGCTTGAGAAAATTAAATAGCTAAATATGCATGATTAAGTTCAACCAGTAGTTTTGTAATGTAACAATAATGGCAATTTGGATTTTATTTAATTAATGATACAACACACATTTAATGAGTGGTAACTATGTATTTGCTATGGAATTTCCCCACTGGGCAAAACTTTGGATTATGGATCCTGCACTTTATCAACCTATAGTTTAATATTAGAAACATGGTAGAAGTTTAGAGAAGAGGGATTTAGTTAAGCTATTTGGTCAGTAGAAGATTCATGAGGACATTGTACCTTGAATGCTGTATCTTGACAACTGAATAGTCACAGAATAGAGGAAAGCTGAATTCCAGGCTAGAGAATAATTGACTTTGTCTATGAAAAAGAAAAGTAATGACAAAAATAGATGCTACTTCTTAAGAGATGCTGTTTTTTTTTTCTTCTTTTGTTCAATCCTTCATATATATCAAACAGAGAAAGATAATGATACAGATTTCAATTGGAAGAGACCAAGGCTTGCACTGGGGAAAGATGAGCACAAAACCGTAACCTGATTAAATGAGTTTTAGTATCCTTTGAAAAAGTAAAATATTTACTGCTGTATTACACAAAGAATTTATTTTAAGTTCAAAACCTAAGGATCTCATTTATACTCTCTGAATCTAAATGCCAAACTGCTGTGAAGACTAAAATAAAGCACGACTTAGAGAGAGAGAACTCTCATATCACAAGCTTCCAACTTACCTAGAAAAGGCCACTGCAGTGCATTTTCAATGCTGCCTGTCATTCAATTTGCAAATTACAGGTCTTCCACCAAACATTGATGATCCATCACTGCCATGACAACAAAAGCGCTGCCTTAGCGACACTCACTGCTGGTGAGAGGCTGACACACTGCTTATAAATACTGTAGTTGGGAGATTGGAGTAAATTCCACAGAAAACAACATAACGAATCATGCTTTGGAAACGCAATTGAAGTATGTCAATTTATTTGTATGAAAATACATTCCAAAAATTTGTGTAGTCAAATGTATCTACTTAATTACAAGTTCAAAACAAATGCTCCAATGTACACATGTGAACTTTAAATTTTTACGTATGACTTAATTGATGGTATACCACTTCTCAGTTTTTATCAGAATTCAGAAAAATAAATATGAAATATAAAACCTGCCAAATTAAACATACCTTGGGCAACTTTTTAATAAATGCCAGTTTTGCTATATAAAAAAAATCAGAAACATTGCTCAACCATTATTATTTTGTCATGTTCATAGACATGAATTAGAATTTCATGAGACATTATTTAAATTTATCTGTTTTAAATTATATTTAAGTCTGTATGAGAAAAGAAGAGAGGGTTTTGCAACTATTGTTAGAAAAAAGAAAAATTAATATGTGCTTGTTTGGAAAATATAAAATAAGACTAAAACACATTTATCTTATTTTAGTTTTGGATTACATAAGAAAAAAGTAATGTATGAATAGAATATAACATACGCAACACCCAGTTTGTTAAATTATCTAAAAATTTCCAATTGTCAACATTTAGAACATCTTAAAATTTCTGTGGAGTGAGTACTCATTGGATGAGTATTGGAAATGCTGACTCTGTAATGACTCAGCTTAGGAACAATCATGGTTTTGAGGTATCACTCTGGGAGTGGGCAGTTTTATTTTTTTATACTGCTCATTGAGATTTTATTCTTATAATATTATATATTGTTACACATTTACTATGTCTCTCTTTATTTCTCCTTACCTCTGGGAGTGGGCAGTTTTATTTTTCATACTGCTCATTGAGATTTTATTCTTATAATATTATACATTGTTACACATTTACTATGTCTCTCTTTATTTCTCCAGTCAACTTGAGGACAATCTTTTATCTTTGTTTATTGTATTCCTCTGTGGTGTTTAGGGGATTGATGAGCACATCATAGGCACTGAATACGTATTAGCTAAATTCAATGGAAACTAGCTTAAAATAGTTCTGACTAGTTCATGATTCATGAGAAATAGAGCTTTGAAAATAGTGCATTTGGTCTGAGTTCAAAGCTCTTTGTTTCATAAGAATAACTGGGTTGGAAGACATCTTAACTCTTTGGGTCCAAACTCCCATTCAGTTTGCCTGCCATAAATTCTCGGGACAACAGTATAAAGAGTTATACAAACTCTTTAGGTGGTCCATTCTTCACTAAAGATCATATTTTTGGAAACTCCTTATAATATTTACCTATTTATCAGAAGCTTTTATCATTTGGTTCTAAATTTATCCTTTCAGTCTCAAGAATTCATCAAATATAGATATTTTTCAATAGTAACAGAATTTTCTAGGGATCAGGAACCATGCTAATGGGCAGGGACTCAAAAATGATTTAAAAGGTTATCTGAACTCTCAAAGAGTTTACAATAAGTAAAGTGACAATGACATATACACATACAGGCATACACACGTATGTATCAGTACATATATGTTATTTATCTATATCTAAATATATATATTGCATACACATACACATATATATATATATTTTTTTCCAGGTTATAAAATAGTTATACGTCAACTGTAAAAGTAGGAAAACATTCATAATCTGATTGAAATGCTTATATAACTACGTGTGTGTGTATTACCTTGTCTATTTTTTATATCTTCTAAAGCTTTTCGTTTTGAAGTAAAAAGTAATTTTACATAAAGGAAGTTGCAAAAATAATAAAGAAGTCTAATGTACCTAAAGGTAACACTTTAGACAACTACAGTACCATGTCAAATAAGGAAATGAACACTGGTAAAAATCCATAAACTTCATTCAGATTTTACTCGTTTTCATACACTAACTCGTGTGTGTAATGCTCTATGCCATCTTATCACATGTGTAAAAACTACTGCCACAGCGAAGATGTGAACAGTTCAATCATCAAACAGATCTGCATGCTGCTCCTTTACAGTCTCATGCCCCTCCCTCTCCCCACTCATGCCTAAAGCTTGGCAACCACTAATCTTTTTCCATCTTTATAATGTCATTTGTAGGAGGCTATAAAAAAGGAAGTATATAGTGTGTAACCCTTTAAGATTGCTCCCACCTTTCACTATTCAATAACAATGTTTCTTTAAAAAAATTACTTTTTTAGAGATGGCATCTCTTTGTCACTCAGGCTGGAGTGTAGCGGCATGACCTTAGCGCATTGCCACTTAGAACTCCTGGACTCAAGGGATCCTCCCACTTCAGTCTCTTGAATAGCCTGGACTACAGGCTCCTGTCTCCACACCCAGCTATCTTTTTTAAAAAGGTTTTTGTACATATGGGGTCTCACTGTATTGCTGAGGCTGGTTTTGAACTCCTAGGCTTATGGTGATCTTCCCATCTTGGCCTCCAAATGTGCTGGGATTACATGCATGAGCCACTGCACCTGACCAGTATAAGGCCTTTGGCATGCATTTAAATCATTATATGTATCCATAGTTTATCCCTTCTTATTGCTGAGTTATATTTCATGTTATGAATATACTATAGTTGATTTCGTCATTCACCCAGTGAAGGATATTTTGGTTATCTTCTGTTTGGAGTATTACAAATAAAGCTGCTATGAGCATTCATGTAAACATTTTTGTGTGAATATAAGTTTTCATGTTCCTGGGATAAATGCTTCTTAGTGTGATCCTGGATGTATGGTAAGTGTAGGTTTGATTTATTAAGAAACTGGCAAACTATTTTCCAGAGCAAGTAAACTACTTCATCTTCCAACCAATACTGTATGAGAGATTTACATCTATTTTATTGGTATCTTTGATAAAATATACCTACAATAACTTTTATTTTCTGTCATATATTTATATTTACATAATATATATGTTTACTCAACTGTAAGCCTATGATTTACAAAACTCCCTTTCTTGAAATAATTGTGTAACATACAAATCACACTCACACACACACATAACACATGTATTCAGTTTTGAAGTCTTTTTTACTTAATATTTTGTTGAATTTCCTGATATTTTCATATATTCTGGTTTTTAATATTTTATTTTATTGTAATATATACAGGCAAAAGTCATATCTTGAGCAACTCTCAAGTAATGCCAGGTTTTTCATTTTTATCTTTAATTATCATTTATTTATTTAGCAAACTGTTATATAACACCGAGTCATTTAAACCCAAAGAAAACTTACCATATATGAAATATTGTCATCCCAACTATAAAAATTGAGGCAAGAGAGGTTAAGTAACTTATTAATGCTTGAATAAGTAATATTAGCAGATCCAGAATTCAAGCTCAGGTTGTTTGGTCTTACACACCCCGCTCTGTAACACTTCCCTAGCATACCAGAAATCTGTAATCATGAGAAAAAAATGATACAATCTCAATCGAGGGACATTCTACAAAATGCTTGACGAGTAATGCTCAAAACTGACAATGTCATTGAAAATAAAGAAAATCTGAAACTTTCACAGGGAATAGGAGATTGAGGAGGTGTGAGTACTAAATGTCTTGTATTTGTGCTTGATGGGGTCATGCAACATAAAAGAGACATTGGAGAAAAACTGAAGACATTTGAATAAAGTGTAGACTATAGTTAATACTAATATATCAATTATGGTTCATTTGTTGTGACAAATGTGCCATCCTAATGTAAGATGTTAATAGGGGAAACTAGGTGCGAGATGTTTGGCAACTCTCTGTACTTTCTTTGCAATAGCTCTAAAATTGTTCTTAGAAAAGGTTTCTTTAAAACTGCAAATTGCAGCATGATCCTTATAGTATTCTTTTTTCTTAAAGTAAACAAAAAGTATTATAAATAGAAAAAAGTGTACTATAAATACACAATATTTATTACATACATACATGCACATATTTTATTATTTCGGAAAATGTGTAGAAAGAAAAAGACTAGGCTATTAACATTTACTACCCCAGTGACTACCTCAGGGAACGGAGTGGAGAGATGCTGAAAGAACATTGCTAATTTTTATTTTACACATGCAATTGGTACTTACCGAACTATTTGGATATCTTTCCTCTCTGAGTCAGGCCTTCAATGATTCTAATACCAGGAAAGAGACCCTGACATACAGATTAATATACTCTCCATTTCCTGTCCATTGCAGTTGCCAAACAATATTCAACTTCTCCTTCAAAGTGGTTGTTTCCAGTCATCCAATTTGTCGTTGGTTTCAGACTGGATAAAGATACTCTTTTAGATTAGGATTTAGAGCTTAGCTTCTACAAACTCTACCAGCTTTCCATTTCAGGAAAAAAGGAGAGAGAGACATACACACACACAGAGGCAAAGGCAGAGAGAGTAAGAGAGATGGAAGGAAGGGAGGGAGGAATGTAGGAAGGAAAGGAGGGAAGGAGGTAATAAGGAGAAAGAAATAAAAAAAAGAAATAAGGAAGGAAAAAAAGAGAAAGAAAGAGAAGGAGAGAAAGAGAAAAAAGAAAGAAGGAGGGAAGGAAAGGAAAGAAGAAAGAAGGAAGGAAGGAAGGAAGGAAAGAAAGAAAAGAAAAGAAGAGAAAAGAAAAGAAAGGGAGAGAAAAAGAGAGAAAGAAAGGGAGAGGAAGAAAGAAAGGGAGAGAAAGAAAGAAAGAAAGATTGGTGACCTGATTGCTTCCTCTTACCTGGAATTTTCTGTTTCTCACCTTCCTTGTATAAAAATGGTAGGCCTTGAAAATTTAAACTACAACTCTGGCTTTGAGATAAAAGTATAATAAACTTTATAGTCTATACATGAAAAAAGTACCAGTACAAGACAAATGTATATCTATTCAGAAAATAATTTTCACCAAGCAATTTATTGGATAATTTTTCTCATTTCTCACAGTACTTGTAACCCATCTTACACGGAATGTTGAAGGCATACTGGCCCACCATCCTTTGATAACATGTCAGAATGTATTAGTCACACATAAGAAGGAAACATCATTACATCATGGAATATCAAGAATTTCAGACTCTATTTGAGAATTTCTTAAAGATTAGGATGATAACATATTGACAACCTCACTAGTGACAATAATCGTTTGTCATTTTATAGATATTAAATGTAAAATAAAACACAAAAGTAAAAATGAAGTTTTTATAAAGCTGTTAACTACTTGAATAGTGCAAGCTCAAATCAGAGAAGCTTTCCAGTTCTATGCCAGTTTCTGAAAATACTGCCTCAAACCCCCTTTCTATGTCCATCTTTGTTTATATTTTTAGATTTTAAAATAAGTATTTGTATTAAAAAAAAACTCTAGGGCCAGGTGCTGTGGCTCACGCCTGTAATCACAGCACTTTGCAAAGCCAAGGCAGGCAGATTATGAGGTCAGAAGTTCGAGACCAGCCTGGCCAATGTGGTGAAATCCTGTCTCTGCTAATAATACAAAGATTAGCCGGGCATGGTAGTGTGTACCTGTAGTCCCAGCTATTCCGGAGGCTGAGACAGAAGAGTAGCTTGAACCCGGGAGGCAGAGGTTGCAGTGAGCCAAGATCATGCCACTGCACTCCAGCCTGGGCAACAGAGCGAGACTCCATCTCAAAAAAAAAAAAAAAAGTAAATAAATAAAAATGCTCTGACAAGTGAAAATGTACCCTTTTATTTATCGATATACTATTTGATATAGTATATATAGTCAACATTTCCTCATTTTTTATACCACTTATTTCCCCAAAACCCACAACAACAGGAAGACCCTTATGGGAAAAAATAAGCAATTTATCTGCCTCGTCTTTTTAGGCTTTTGAGAAAGTAAAAAATGCTTAGTAGTATACTTAATAGTCTAATTTTTATATTCTAAATAAAGTTAATAATTTTCAAGAAGGATATTTAAAAGTTAAACCAATTTAGTGACTATGTGTGGCACTGTTTGTCTGTTTGTTTGTTTATTTATTTATTTATTTATTTATTTATTTTGAGATGGAGTCTTGCTCTGTTGCCAGGCTGGAGTGTGCAGTGGCACGATCTTGACTCACTGCAATCTCTGACTCCCGGGTTCAAGCAATTCACCTGCCTCAGCCTCTTGAGTAGCTGGGATTACAGGCACACGCCACCACGCCCAGCTAATTTTCGTATTTTTGGTAGAGAGGGGGTTTCACCACGTTGACCAGGATGGTCTTGATCTCCCGACCTCATGATCCACCTGCCTCAGCCTCCCAAAGTGCTGGGGTTACAGGGTGAGCCACCCCACCCAGCCGTTGATTGTTTAAAGCTATTAGTATTAAGTTCTCTAAAAGTTGCATACACTCTTGGTTTTGTTTTGCAGGTTTTTCAAAGATAGTAATAATTATCCAAAAATCTAAATAATCTAAATTATAAAAAATGATGTCAGGATATAAAAAGATGCCTATAAATTATTTAATTTTGATTTTATTCATGTAGAACATTTATTATTTCAAAATATCGTTTTTCTAATTCCCCCCAAAATTTCAATGCCTAAAAAGTGTTTGTTTATTTACCTATTTTATATTTGCTCTGAGATATTTTTTCTTATTTTTTTTCTTTCATAATCAGCCTCTCTATTTGAAGACATTATTGGACAAGGAACATGTTCATTTCTGTTATATTCATAATAATTTGGCTTTTATCACATGTTTATATAAGATATGGTCATTATTTTTGGAAAACAATTCTATTATACACATTGTCTGGCATAGTATTAAATTATGTTTGCATAAGCACTCATATGATAATACTGGTCTTCGAATTTACTGCCATGATTTCAAGTCATGAAATCAATATGGCCGATATCATTCTTTTATGCTTTAGCTGTCAAGAAACTCAGAGAAAATATATGGCCATTTGCAATAACTACCCAATCCTGTGTTTGGGAAACATTTTCCAAATCATTAGGAACTCTCTGTTTTACTTAAAATTTTTTATGTGTATGTAAATGCCTTTGCTGTAACCATAAATGGTTCATCTTTCCCTACTTTCCCTTCTCCTATTAAGCCTATTTTTTGTTCACAGTATATTTTTTTCTGCTTTTATTTCATTGCTATTTATTACAATGTCTTCAACTTTGTTATACTTGTGCACGTCTTCCAAATCTGTGAGCACCAATTCTAACCTTGCTTGGAATCTTCACTTGTTAATCTCATGGCGATATCTCAATGTATCCAAAATACACATTTTCTCCATTGACAAATGGCTTCCATTATTTTTTTTCTCAAATTTAAAGGTATCATTACCATTTAAGCCAATCATTTAAGCAAGAAACTTTGGACTTCATCTTTGAGGCTTTTTCTGGCTGTTACTATTCTATATTCATGAAATTTTTGTAGTTCAGGCACTCCGTCTGCACATAAATCACTGCAACAATCTCTTAAATAACTTGTCTTTCTTTAATCTCTATCACACTTTATTCACTCTTTAACATGTCGTTGTAATTATGCTTTAAAACAGAGAAATCATGGTGACAATTCTATTTAAGTCTCTTAATTTCCTCTCCCTTTCCTACTGGAATAAATACAAATGTTTCCACAGCTTTTCAGATGCTTTGCACATTTTTACCAACCTGCCTCTCTTCCCATTTTTTCTGCCCTCCATCATACAACTTTCCCTTTCTTAAGCCATGCAATTTTGTGTAGCAATTACTGCCCTCACTGTCTGACAAATGGCTATCCATTGTTCAAGTCCAAACAAACAAAAAGCCAAGAACATAAAATTAATAATAATAATAAAAATATCAAATTTTTTAAACATTTTAAAATATATCAGGATTTGCTTTAAGGCCTTTATATCCATAATTTCATTTAATATTTACAGCAACCATATTAAGTAAGTTATACTGTTAATAAGAGGCTAAATTTCACTGAAAATTCAGAGCTGTCTTTCTTAAACATCTCTGAATATTTTAAAGCCTTGTATGAGCCTCAATGTCTTCACTTATAGGTGGGTTTAGTGGTTGAATCCATTTTATACAGTAGTTGTGAAAATTTTATTAGTTATACGTGTGAAGCATTTGGAACAAAAACTAGCATATGGCACTAATATATACATAAGCAATGATTATTATTCACTACTATTTTCTTTTTTTTAATTTTTTTTATTATACTTTAAGTTCTAGGGTACATGTGCATAACGTGCAGGTTTGTTACATATGTATACTTGTGCCATGTTGGTGTGCTGCACCCATCAACTTGTCAGCACCCATCAACTCGTCATTTACATCAGGTATAACTCCCAATGCAATCCCTCCCCTCTCCCCCCTCCCCGTGATAGGCCCCAGTGTGTAATGTTCCGCTTCCCAAGTCCAAGTGATCTCATTGTTCAGTTCCCACCTATGAGTGAGAACGTGCAGTGTTTGGTTTTCTGTTCTTGCAATAGTTTGCTGAGAATGATGGTTTCCAGCTGCATCCATGTCCCTACAAAGGACTCAAACTCATCCTTTTTTATGGCTGCATAGTATTCCATGGTGTATATGTGCCACATTTTCTTAATCCAGTCTGTCACTGATGGACATTTGGGTTGATTCCAAGTCTTTGCTATTGATTCACTACTATTTTCTAATGAGTCAAATATCATCCCCCCTATGGGGGGGGATTCTGTGTTTCTTGGTCAAGACACAGAAAGAAAGCAGGCGGTTTTGATGACATAATCAAATTCAGAAATCCAAATAAGGCACATCCCTATGGGGGATGATATTTGAGTCTTTAGGGGATTGCCCTGAATAATAATATAATCTGTTATGATTATATTGTTATTAATAATCTGTTATGATTACTTCATTAGAATAATTTTTTCTATATTCTTCTGATACCTCTAATAACTCTACTATCATACAAGCACATTGTATATTTGTATTGTGTTTGTAGTGTTTATCTCCGATTATCCCCAAATTTGGTAATTATATTTTATTTTTACAAATATATTTATTGTATATATTTATTTTTATATATCTCCAGTGTCACATAGTCAGTGCTTAATAAATGTGTTTATATATAACTCTTGATTACCTGCCTCTCAGAGTATAAGGAAGGGAACCAAAGAGCAAGAATGACTGTTAAGCTGAGAAACACACTTTTTTAATTGAGTCTCCATCCTGAAGAGTCTGTTTTCTAAGACCTCTCAGCCCCTCCTTCGTCAGCCAGAATCTTATATGGGAGACATCTGTTTGGTAGCCAGTTTTGATTTTCTGCTCTGTCGTTGGTGTCGCTCTCTGAATTCTAACCAAACATAGCTTTATTCAGCAGCATCATTTCTCACTAATGCTCACATCTCATCCCTTTAGCAGGCAAAGTGAGAAAATGGTTGATCCTTCCCTGCCAACTCTAAAATGTCTACTGCACATCCAAGCAATGCTCTTTATCAATTCAGTTTTCTTAAAGACTTTTCTTATGAGGAACCTGAGGCAAGTTCTCTCAAAGGCAAGATAGAGAAATATGACTATAGCACTTCAAATTATAGTATTAAAATATCCCAACTCTTAATTCTGAATGTGTCACAGACAGCACAATACTCTCCAACAAATTCGTAAACTAATAGCATACTCCATATGAAGTAATCTGTAAATGGATATGAAGGTACTTTTTAAGTCATTATTTTATCTTAGATTCTTTAGTCTGGCATCCTGGTATCCAAGTATAAGACGAAAGTCATCTTAATCATTTCTCTGTATGCAAATAAAACTACTAAGGGCTCATTCTAATATGCCAGAGTTCACGAGGTGAGAATATGAATTAATTTACAATGACTCTTAGAGTATAAAATTAAATTAAGTAGGAACAGCATAAATATTAAATCAGTAAAACACTGTCAACACCAGGAATTTTTGCTATTTTTATTGCTATATGCAAAATGTAGCAAACTTTCTCCCTTGCAAGTGAATCTTAAATATATGTAATGAAAATTCATTCACTCTCACCTTTCTCTGGTGGAAAGTCATAAGAAAGCAGCCTACAAAACATTATTACCAGCACTGATTGCAACTAACCAAGTCAAATACTACTTACCGAATTAATCTTTCAAGGGGATCACAAATTTGACCTGTAACTTTCTTTTAATTCAAATGTATTCTACTAAATTGGCTATTCTGATATCACTTGCATTTAATGCACAAATAACATACCTTATTTTGTTTTTGTCTTCCCCTATATGATCTTTCATTTATGGCTGTATTCAAACATTAACAAGAAATTCTTACATCAAGAATGGTTTTTAAAATCTTAGCTAACGCATCTTTTGCATCCAAACTATCTACAGCACCACTTTATGCTACCCTGTTTTCTCTCCCTGAACCCGCTGCTGGAGTTGCTCCAAAGGCTGTAGCAAGGAAGTTCCCTCGTAAGAGCTCCCCAAACTCTCCTGAGATGGGGCCAGTTGGGATTACAAAGAAAGAAAGACTAAACACCAGTATTAAGAAAACTAACTTATACTGCGAGATGTAGCATCTTCATGACGGACTGAGAAAGGATGTTCTACCTAGGTATGTCCGTAGTGAAGTGGTTGGGGCAAGAATTTATATGAGGTTTTAAGGAATTTGACTCAGAACCAGTGGGGCCAATCTCCTTCAGTGTTTAGAGCAACAGCTTAGACACCTTTATCAGGGCCTAGATACGTTTAAGGCTCCAGCTTGGGTTCAGCCCTCTGGGTAAAACATGCAGCTGTCTAAGTCACAGAGCGGTCAAAGCATTCTGTGTTTCTTGGTCAAGACACAGAAAGAAAGCAGAGGGTTTGGAGGACACAACCAAATTCAGAAATCCAAATAATACATATTTTAATATGTATCTAGTTCTACTTAAACTCTATTATTTTGTTAATGCTATTATTATTTATACTGGTAAACAATGTTGGATTCCCATAAGGCCTGAAAAACTGCTATGATCTGCCAAGATCAGCTCTACTCCAATATTTGGAGATTTGGATGTACATTCTAGATATTACTATAGAAAATGCTTTTGTTTTTTAATGAGAAAAAAGCAATTCATTATTCAAATAATTTTAATCAAAATAGCAGTGAGATACCATTTCAGCTACAAAATTGGTAAATATATTAAAATGAAAATATCTAATGTTTTTGAAGTTGTTAAACCTATATTTACAGTGAGATAATCAGTTGATACAAAGTTGCTTGCTATGTGGAAGTTGGATTGTTTGTATTTTTGTCTTCTTTGTTTATATATACCTTTTATTTTCTATAAAAATCATGAAGCACTTTGTAATAAAATATACACCTTAATCACCTTTCCTTTTAATTTAAAGCAGTATTGCTGTTTTAATTTTCTCTCTTTATGCTTATCTTCTCCATACTAACCATACCAACTCCAATTTCTTTCATTTCTTCTTAGAAGGTCTAATTTTCAATCTGAAATTGTATGTATAAGGCTTTTGAGGAATTTCTTCATTTTCACCATGTGCTTAAATTGAGCTTATTTTCTGAATCATTCTATCATAACAGGTTTAAATTTATTATTTATTTTCTATTTTTTCACTTTGTAAATAAAAATTATATATATTTATTAGGTACAACATTTGTTGTGAAATATGTATACATTGTGGAATGCTAAATAGAACTAATTAACAAATGCATTACCTCATATATTTTTCTTTGTGGTGAAGACACAAAATCTACTATCTTAGAAATTGTTGTGAATAGAATATATTGTTAGAAAGTTCATTTCTTAGCCATTGTGATCAGATAGAAATCATATAGGTTAGAATTAATGAAACGCAATCATACATGGAGAACTAATATTGACTAATATTCAGCATTTTACTAAAATAGAGGTATAAATAGAGCATGTTTTTGTTGAAGTTATACACATTATTAGTCTGTGTATTGGATTCTTGGAAACTGGACTTCATTACTCAAAAATAGTTTAACAAAATAAAAACTAAGAATGCAAATTTGTTTGATACCATCATTATGTCTTTGGACTAATAAAAATGTTTGTAAATTTTTCATTGAGAGAGCTTCATTTAGTATTAAAAAGTGCTAGATTTCTGGCCCTTTTCTAGAACCGTTGCTTTTAGTAATTACACAGGAATATGTCTGCCATTTCACTATCACTTAAGCGTTACATCAACTTTTGTGTAAACTATATACCAAATCCTACAATGATCATAAATGGTTAACTTTCTTATTCTCATTTACATCATTCTTAGTAACAATTTTTTTTAAATATGTGTGAATGCTTAGTTGTATCTTTTAAATGGGATGACTGAAAAAACTGTATGCTTGAACGTATCTAAACTTCAACGGTCAGGTACAATGAAAAAGATACATGGACCTTTATTGCTCAAACTAATGGGTAAAGTACAGCAAAGATGAAAAGATATAAATGATGATACAGAACAGTTCTAAAGAAGCAAAGTCAAAACTGTACAACTTCTATTAGTAATTTCTTAAGTCCCTGTGTATCTGGGAGATTTCCATAAAAGTTAGTTACTACAGCAGTGGTTGGTTAGCAAATACATGCTGTGTAAGTGTGGAATGATGATAACGCATGCAAGAAAATTAAAGAGATCATTTTATAACATTTCACATGAAGAAGGTTGAGAAAAGGTACTCCTTATTGTTTATTTTCTTAATAGAAAGATAACAAAGTTTCTATATTTTGATTACAAAAATATCATATTTTTCAATTGAAATATAAATTGTATAGAAATTCAAGTGATTAAAAGCAGTGTACATTAAGAAATATGAGAAAATAGCAATGATACATGCAACTTAATAATAGATAGGTGCAACTCAATAATATGCACTTTAAATATATAAATTTAAACATAAAATACTAAAATATTTAATACCTGGGTTGATAGTCTGAAAATTCACTTGTTTATATTTAGATATGTACAAAGAATTATGTTAGGAATTATATTTGTTATGTTTCTTATACATTATAAACACGGTAATAGTTCTGGTGTTCGAGGTCAAAAAAATAAACCAAAAAGGAACTATTAAAAATTAGGAATGAAAAGATAATGTAACAAGAATTGGGCTGAGATAATAGTTTCCTTAACTCTTGATTGTGGTTTGAAGATAAGGAGCAGACTGCCTTGCAGAGCATCTTTAAAGAAAAAGAAAAATCCCTTACAATTGGCACACCTTTTCAGAGCTGCTGTACAATCAATTGAAGAGGGGTCTGATTCAACACATTTAGGCAAAGAAAGAAAATTGGAAACTTTTATGACTCTATTTTACCATTTACCTTTCAAAATCTAGGGAGCAAGAGCCTTGGCTACTTTTTTTTTTTTCTTTTTCTTGAAAAAGGAGGTTGAATCAGTTCCCTCTTCAATTGATTACACTAGGCAATAGTTAAAGCAATCTAAAATCTGATATGTGGAAGCTCTTCATAGGCTCAGAAAACTAACTTTAAATGACAGCTGATTTCACCAAGTTTTCTTTTAAAATTGTCACTCACCAACAAAGGAAAGAAGATTAGTTTTTAATTTTGAAAAACAGGTTATGTATTTGTAAAAATTATGCTTTCATAGAAATTAATATCTAATGTTTTATAGGAAAAAACAGCGATTTATTTACACATCTGCTTATTTATTTATTTTATATAGGTCTAAGTTTATAATTTTCTTCATTATAGAGAAGTTATTGAAATAGAGAAAAAAAGAAGTAGGTATAACATATAATCTGTCTTAAACTCAGCTTTTATATGGCTAGTCTGGCACAAGGATCACATAAAAAATCTGACATTTAAAAAATAGTATATTTCTGTAATGTAAAATTAATTTGTCTTTATTTAAGACTCCCAAAAATGCACAGTGTAATTCCCTTGACAACATAAGCAGAGTTTATAATTCCACCCCCCAGCTCTTACCTCATTTCTTTCTGATAACACCTCACATCCACAATAGCTATTCCAGAGCTTTTAAGGCCAACTCAAGCATTCTGAAATTTTCTGCAGGTGCCAACTCAGGGCTGACACTTTCTTGTCTTTCTCTCTTTCTCTCTGACTTTTAAGATCTCTTCCACCAATGACTGTGTGCCCCATTGAAGATCAAGGTGGTCTGGACCCTCTCAATCCTTCTGCTTACTCCAGTTACCCTGATTATATACTACAAAGACTCAGGAATTTAGTAAAATCCAGGTTTTCAATAACAGACTGAGAAACAGCTTTTGCGCACATTCCTACACTAACAGCTTTCTATCCACAAGCTCCCACACTCAGAAACATATATGTATACCCTAAATATATTATAAATTAGCAAATAAAACTGATCAAGTACAGTGTAGTGATTCATATAAACCTTAAAGTTGTCCAAAATAAATGCATCACTGCCAATACAATTTTACTGACCTACATTAGAGACGTATCTTTAATGAATTCTATTGCTTTTATCTCTAGACTTATTTATTTGTAAACTTGAATTTGTTGAAAAAAATACACCATTGGTTGCTGCTGGAACATTTTCTTATTTAATATACTGTTGTATATGTATAGTACCGTTGTATAAGATATATATGCAAACCTTATAGAATTGCTCCGTAATGTCATATAATAATACATATTTATATATTTTACTATTTGTATAAGAACAAGATGTTACTGTGGCTGAGAACATTAGGCAATACTTCATTTCTCAAAGCAAAGTCCCAGACCACTTCTGCAGCATTCACACAAAAACAAGCCAAAATGTGTTCTGCCAGTACTAGCCCATCATTTATCTCCTTAAGAGAGAGCTGATGTGCTATGCATTCTGCATTTCTCACCCCAAAACCAGAAGGGAGGGATTATTAACGGCTCATCTGATCACATGAAGAGAGATTGAAAACAAACACTCCAGGAGCTTAGCTTCAAACCTCTACTCTGGAGGGATATGCAGAGTAGCCTGATTCATGCTAGAAGAGGCTGAATGAAAGAGGTTATGGCTGGTCAGTTCCAACAGCAGAATGGGAAGTGACTACTTTTGGAATAGCCAGAATGGGCAGAGTTTCATGGCCAAAGGATGTGTAAAGCTCTCTAGGCCAGTTCTGGGCCTCATGGAAGGAAGCTGGACTGCATTACTTTGAGACGGATTATAACTAAGAGACTCCCCTGAAAGTTTAGACGATTTTAACAGAGATACTGGCATAGAAATTAAGGCTAAGAGGGACATCTTTAAATCCCAGGGGTTTTCACTTGTTCTTCAGAGTTCAAGGAATAAGGATCGCCTAAGAACCCACATAAACATCCATCAGAGACAGAATCTGTTTGTGCAGTAACCCCCCCATAATGCATCATATGACCAGATTAAATCCATATTACTAAGTTAAATCTTACTTTTATTTACCATTCTGAATGTTTTCTCTTTCAAAATTATGGTTGCCTGAAACAGGATCTAGAAAGTTAAGGAGTCAATGAATGAAAACGGGATTAGAAACTGACCACATGCTACTTCTCCAGTGTAAGTTTCTCAGCCTAATTTGAAGGAGGAGAAAAAAAAACTATATGAAATATGAAATTTTGGAACTTTAACATTATACTGGCTTGATTTTTTTTATATGTGCAAACATAGTCTTTTATTATCTGAAAATGACTAAAACAACTCTGAAATATTTCTAAGATTTTATTTCACGGTAGCAAAATTTAGCCCAAAGAATATGTTTAACGAAGTATTAGTTAATGAGAGATAATAAAATTGCTTTTTGCTTCCATCCTTCAGTGCAATACATTCAATAAAGTGTTACACGTAATTAAAAATTTTAAAAAATACAATCAAGATATTATTTCTTACATTTTCTAGATAAAACTGATGCAAACATTTTATTATGTAAGCTGAATGTTAAAATAAAACCTAATAAAAAGGAAAATAAAAGGTATTAGATCAAGAGAAGACAGAATTGGCTCTGAAATCTACTTCTAAAATTATGCAGTTTTCCGTGGAATATGGCTGCTTACCTAGTATCGAAAGAGTTTAGTTATAGGAATTAAGGTTAGCTAGTCAAATAATTTAGATGAGAAATTCAATTTATTTAATTACATGACATTTTACTTAAATGTTTCTATTATAAATAGACTTCTGTAATAAAAAAACCTCCCCAAATAAAAAAGTTTTATTACCTTTGATGTCTGTTCAATATTTTACATACAAGGTAGAAATATATTGATAAATTGACATTTTCTTGTTATGTTTCCTACATATTTTAAACTCCCTGGGATTCCTAAGCCTGTTTTTAGATGGGTGAAAATGTTATAGAAACTAAGATGTGTTCTATGAGTATTTAACCAGTGCCTCCAGATATATTCATACGCTTTTTAAAAGCAAATATCTCTGAGCATTTGAACTACTAATGCATTTAAAGTTAGATTTTAGTGATATAACTGTATTTATAGACTGCTAAACTAGAAAATTGTGCCTTAATAAGAAGTTTTTAAAGATAACAGAATGATGTGCAGCTCACAATTAATTGGAGAGGAACTTATGCCCCAACTCCTGAGAATAGAGCAGCTACATAAATTCTTTGGAATTCTTCTGTTCAACAGATTTTTCTGTCATCCCTATTTACTTATTTATTGAATAACTTATTTGTGTCAGTATGGACAGACCGATATTTGTTTTGTATTCTAGGTTACAATCCGAAGATTATTCGAGTGTTTCCTGCATTGGTCATTAGGAGTCCTTGCAATGGGATTTGATGTCCCTTTGGCATTCTCCTACCATTATGTTTTCCTATTTTTTTCTTTGTTTATTTGGGTTTGCTTGCCCATAGCAAATTTCTTTGTACAGTACAGAAAGAGAAGAGGGGAGAAGAGTAACTTACAGTGGTGAAAAGTGACAAACACTACCTCAAGCTTGGTTAACTTCAACAGTGATAAGTCATGTTTATACTAGTTACCCTTGATATGATGTGATGAGAATTGTGCTTTACCTATCTGCTCTTCCTCCCCAAAATTCATAACACAAATCTAATCATAACAGCAGTCAAACCCTAGTGAAGACATTCCTCAAAATAATTGATCGATAATCCTCAAAACTGTTGAGATCATCAAAAGCAGGAAGTCTGCGAACAATCACTGCAGAGAGGCCAAAAGAGACAATAAAACTAAATGTAATGGGGCATCCTGGATAGGATCCTGAAATAGAGAAGTGATGACAAGTAAAAATTAAGGAAAACAGAGTAACTTATGGACTTCAATTAACAATAGTAACGTATCAATGTTTGTATTTTAATTGTGACAAGTATATATTAATAATAAGGGAAAATGGGCTTGGGGTATATAATAATTCATTTCCAGAACTTTTTATAAACATGAAACTATTCTAAAATAAATAAGGTTTTTGAAAAAAGAATAATATTAAGATAATTAATTACCATTAATTCATATGAGATACAAATACCTAACAAAGTTTAACAAATGGAAGACAAACTTTACAACCAAGTTTTAACTTTGTTTTGCTCTTAATATTTACTTTTAAATATGGACTCAATTTTTCAAACTTTTTCAATCCATAAGTAAAATGATAATTCGAAAGACAAAATAGCTAGATGAATATAAATAATGCATGCAAATAGTATTTAAATTACAATTAAGCTAGTCATCCAAAATCTGTTGTTGAAAGAAAATTGGAAGAGGGAAACACCCTGCATACATTTAAATGTTTTAAATGGATGTCTTTTTACAAATGTACCACACACTCCTACATTTTGTATCTTCTTAATTTATCATGGCATGCTGTGTTTGTGGCTGTAGAGATGCATCCAAATCTTTAGTACATAGGATGAGATGGTTTACCCTACTGGTTCCCAATCTGCCTTTAAGTTGGAATAACATGGAGAACACAGTTGTCCAGTTGTATTTGAACTTTTGGAGTTGAGAAACAAATATTCACATTTTTAAAAGTTTTTCAGGTGATTCTAAATTTGGGTCAGATTAGAAATGACTATAGTCCATGAATAATCCTCATGTGAACAGCAGTATACACCTCTACATGCAGTTGATCTCTTTCTCGGCCATGTGTTCTGAGTAACACCCAAGTCATATCACATATTGAGGAGTGAATGTGAACTTTTATTCCCTTACAAATGTAAACACTTCCTGTCTTTTGTGTCATTACTGGCTATTTTCTTATCTGCTCTAGCTCACAACATTTGCTTTTATTTATAGTGTCCGTTTATCACAGATACCAGTGCAGTTTTAAAGATACCACTCGAATCTTTTCCCACAGGTGCTTCCAGCACTGTGTTCTCAAGACTTCTACCATTTGCTATTCTCTTTAGTTTTGTTTGTGAGGATTTTCAACTTTTTAAATTTTACCTTTTTTTGTTTTGTTTTCTGCTTTCTACTTTCTTGTGTCTTCTGCCTCTTGCCACTTTACTCGAACAATAAAGAGTAGGTTGAAAACACTGATGTTATTATAAGTATCATCCAGTAAATAGATAATCTGTTTTCTTAGACTGAATTACTCAGTCCGTCATGGTATACTGAAATGATGCTGAGTTCTTAAAACCTTCTGCTGCATTCATAATGGTTATTTCTATGCAACCAGTTGCTTGGAGATCACGTTTTTCCTCTTCATTGCTGTCGTCGCTGCTGTTCATATTATGCTTAGTGTTGCAGCCATTTAAGTCAATGCCAGACTATTCCTTAAAAGTTGAGACCTACAATATTTTGTTCCTGGTGTAATGTAACAAAGACTGATCTGGCGGACAGAATATAATGAGATTACTTTGATATTATGTTATCTTCTGAATCTTTGCTAAAAACTATACACATTGAATAAGATGTGTTTTAGTTAATTGAAAATATAATAGTAAATTCCTTCTTACATCATAACTCAATTATGTGGCAAAACAGATACTCTTCCTGAGGGTTGGAAAGAGTGGTGGTTAGACCCATTAGGCCTGAGAGACCATAATTTTATGGACTTGCGATTTGTACCCAGAATAGTGAAAGAATCCAGATGGATTCAAATTTTATATGACATCTTGGCAGAAGATGATTATCACAACATAAATCCTGCATACAAATTAAGGGAAGGTAAAGATAAATTTGAAGACAAAGTTATTACAGGGCATTTATTTTTAAATAGCTAAAGAAATATACAGTGGCAGAAGTACATAAACATTCCTAACCCTGTATAACAGGGACAAAATAAAATAGATTCAAATGCAGACTTCACTTCTTATGTAGTAGCTTCCAGAATATGGCACGTACCTCAGTTTTGTCCTATCATTCTCAATAATAATTTCAGAGAAATCACAATTTTTAAAATGTTCCTGGGTATGTGTATGTGCATAACAATATATTTTATTTGTCTACACATACCAAATATTTTTAAAGTGTTTTGTTAAAACTGATGTAACTTGTCAATGAACCTATGTATAATTCTGCATAGCAAACTATATATGCCTGATCTGGAATATATATAGATGTGTAAGGAATCTGGGGTAATTAGTTATTCCTAGATTATGGAGTATAAGAGTTCTATTTGATCAACTTATTCAACTTTTGTTTTGCATTTGGACTATTATATGCTGAATTTTTAGTAAATATTTGCAGAACAATGATTATACAAAGTTTAGGTCATCTCATATTTAGCTCTTTTCACAGTAACCATAGAACTTACAGCATCTTCATTGCATGCACGCTGCTGATAAAGACATACCCGCAACTGGGGAATTTAAGAAAGAGATTTAATGGATTTATAGTTCCACGTGCATGGGGAGGCCTCACAATCATGACGGAAGATCGAAAGCATGTCTCACATGGCGGCAGACAAAAGAAGAGAGTTTGTGCAGGGAAATTCCCCTTTTTAAAACAATCAGATCTAGAGAGACTTATTCACTATCACAAGAACAGCACAGGAACACCTGCCCCCATGATTCGATTACCTCCCACCAGGTCGCTCCCACAACAGGTAGGAATTCAAGACGAGATTTGGGTGGAAACACAGCCAAACCATATCATTCAGCCCTTGGCCCCTTCCAAATCTCATGTCCTTACATTTCAAAACCAATCAAGCCTTCCCAACAGTCCCTCAAACTCTTAACTCGTTTCAGCCCTAACTCAAAAAAGTCCACAGTCCAAAGTCTCATCTGAGACGAGGCAAGTCCCTTCCACCTATGAGCTTGTAAAACCAAAAGTAAGTTAGTTACTTCCTAGATACGATGGGGATACAGGCATTGGGTAAATACAACCATTCTAAATGAGAGAAAATGATCAAAACCAAGGAGCTACAGGCTCTGTGCAAGCCCAAAATCCAGCAAGGCAGTCAAATCTTAAAGCTCCAAAATGTCTCCTTTGACTACATGTCTCACATCTAGATCACGCTGATGCAAGAGACGGGTTCCTATTCATTGTCTTGGGCAGCTCCAACCCTGTGGTTTTGCAGGGTACTGCCTCCCTTCCTGACTGCTTTAATGAGCTGGTATTGAGTGTCCACGGCTTTTCCAGGTGCATGGTGCAAGCCGTCGATGAATCTACCATTCTGGGTTCCGGAGGACAGTGGCCCTCCTCTCGCAGCGCTGCTTGGTGGTGGCAGAGTAGGGACTCTGGGGGCCCTAACCCCATATTTCCCTTCTGCACTGCCCTAGCAGAGGTGCTCCATGAGAGTCCCACCTGCAGCAAACATCTGCCTGGGCATCAGGTGTTTCCATACATCCTCTGAAATCTAGGAGGAGATTCCCAAATGTCAGGTTTTTTTTTTTTTTTTTGAGACCGAGTTTCACTCTTGTGGCTCAGGCTGGAGTGCAATGGCATGTCCTTAGCTCACCACAACCTCTGTCTCCTGGGTTCGAGTGATTCTCCTGCCTCAGCCTCCCAAGTAGCTGAGATTACAGACATGCACCACCACACCTATCTAATTTTTGTATTTTTAGTAGAGACGGGGATTCTCCATGTTGGTCAGGCTGGTCTCAAACTCCCAACCTCAGGAGATTCGCTGACCTCAGCCTCCCGAAGTGCTGGGATAACAGGTATGAGCCACTGCACCTCGTCCCAAATCTCAGTTCTTGACGTCTGTGGACTCGCAGGCTCAACATCACTTGGAAGCTGCCAAGGCTTGGGGCTTGCACACTCTGAAGCCACAGCCCAAGCTCTACAATGGCCCCTTTCAGCCATGGCCAGTGCGGCTAGGATGCAGGGCACCAAGTCCTTACACTGCACGCAGCAGAGACACCCTTGGTCCGGCCCACAAAACCACATTTTCTTCCTAAACCTCCAGGCCTGTGATGGGAGGGACTGCCACAAAGGTCTCTGTCATGCTCTAGAGTCATTTTCCCCATTGTCTTGATGATTAACATTTGGCTCCTCATTACTTAAACAAATTTGTGCAGCCAGCTTGAATTTCTCCTCAGAAAATGTTTTTTTTTTTTTTCATGCCTTTAGCAACACCCAAATACCCTTGAATGCTCTGTTGCTTAGAAATTTCTTCCGCAAGATACCCTGAACTATCTCTCTCAAGTTCAAAGTTCCACAGATCACTAGGGCAGGGGTAAAATGCTGTCAGTCTAATTGCTAAAACCTAACAAGAGTCACTTTTGCTCCAGGTCCCAACAAGTTTCTCATCTCCATCTGAGACCACCTCATCCTGGATTTTGTTGTCCATATCATTAGCAGCATTTTAGTCAAAGCCATTCAACAAGTCTCTAGGAAGTTTCAAAATTTCCCACATTTTCCCATCTTCTTCTGAGCCCTCCAAACTGTTCCAACCTCTGCCTGTTACCCAGTTCCAAAGTCACTTCCACATTTTCAGATATCTTTTCATCAGTGCCCTGCTCTGCTGGTACCAATTTACTGTATTAGTCTGTTTTCACACTGCTGATAAAGACATACCGGAGACTGGGGAATTTACAAAAGAAATAAATTTAATGGACTTACAGTTCCACGTGGCTGGGGAGACCTTACAATCATGGCGTAAGGTCAAAGGCGTGTCTCACATGGTGACAGACAAGAAAAGAGAGCTTGTGCAGGCAAATTCCCCTTTTTAAAACCATCAGCTCTCATGAGACTTATTCACTCTCATGAGAACAGCACAGGAAGACCTACCAGCATGATTCAATTACCTCCCACTGGGTCCCTGCCACAACACGTGGGAATTCAAGACAAGATTTGCGAGGGTATACAGTCAAGCCATATCAATTGCATCAGAGGAGTACGTTTTTAAAATCAAACGTTGTCTTAAGCAGCATCTCATCAATACCCTGAATTTATTGGTAAGGAATCTCTAAGATCTTAAATGATTTCCATGTTTATGTATCTGGAATAACTGAGATCACAAACAACTCTGTTCTCAATTGCTCTTGAGTAAGCACTTTTTACATTCATTCTGTTCTGATAATGTCTTTGGTACTGTCCATTTTCACACATCTCTGACGATCAAAAATTCATTCAAGCAGAAGATTAATATTTATTTGTAGCAAATAGGAAAGTTATATTTATAAAAATATTTTCTGTGCCCAAAGAAGTTATAAGTCATCTTATTGTTTCCATTCAAGGATAAATAATTCAAATGTTATCAACTATTTTTTTTTCAGATGGTAATTTCTGGTTCTTTGATAGTTGTCAGTGTTTCTTTCTCTCAGAGAATTTTCTCTTAATGGTCTCTTTGTCACTTACATACCTTAATTTTTCATCCCAGAAGCACATCAAATTATCAAATAAAAGCATTTAAATAGATTACAACAGGAAACTAAAAATGCTGAAGTCGCCAGCCATCATTTTGTTATTATTACAACCTTTGTGAATATTGTTACTCAGCATATTATGTGTCACCTTGATATTCTCAGAATGTTTTATAATCATAATGATCTAACTATCTTCAGCTAATATCAGAATCTATAATTGCTAATGAAGGAATATAGTAAGCATTCATGATTTGTCTTTTTCTCTTATTTCTTGAATAACGTATGTTCTGTTTAAGCTAGATTTTCCCCATATACAATAGCTAGAAAAACCCATGGGATGATGTATTAATGCATTCTCATACTGCTATAAAGAGATACCCAAGACTGGGTAATTTATAAGGAGAAAGAGGTTTAATGGACTCACACTTCCACATGTCTGGTGAGGTCTCACAATCGTGGTGGAAGGAAAAGGAGAACCAAATGCACATCTTACATGGCAGCAGGCAACAGAGCATGTGGGGGGACTGCCCTTTATAAAACCATCAGATCTCGTATTCACTATCATGAGAATAACATGGGAAAAATCCACCACATGACTCAATTACCTCTTACCTGGTCCCTCCCATGACATGTGGAGATTATGGGAACTATAATTCGAGATGAGATTTGGGTTGGGGACACAGCCAAACCATATCATTCAGCCCCAGCCCCTTCCAAATCTCATATCCTCACATTTCAAAACCAATCATGCCTTCTCAACAATCCCCCAAAGTGAATTCATTTCAGCATTAACTCAAAAGTTGACAGTCCAAAGTCTCTTCTGAGACGAGGCAAGTCCCTTCTGCTTATGAGCCTGCAAAATCAAAAGCAAGTGTGTTACTTCCTAGATACAATGGGGTTACAGGCATTGGGTAAATACACCCATTCCAAATGGGAGAAATTGGCCAAAACCAAGGAACTACAGGCCCCATGCAAGTCCAAAATCCAGCTGGGCAGTCAAATCTTAAAGCTCCAAAATGGTCTCCTTTGACTCCATGTCTCACATCCAGGTCACACTGATGCAAGAGATGGTTCCCATGGTCTTGGTTGGGCAGCTCTGCCCGTGTGGTTTTGCAGGGGACAGCCTCCCTCCTGGCTGCTTTCATGGGCTGGTGTTAAGTGGTTGCAGCTTTTCCAGGTGCATGGTGCAAGCTGTTGATGAATCTACCATTCTAGAGCTGGGGTCTGGAGGACAATGGTCCTCTTCTCACAGCTTCACTAGGCAGTACCCCCTGTGGCGACTCTGTGTAGGGACTCCCACCATGCATTTCCCTTCTGCTGCCCTAGCAGAGCTTCTCCATGAGGGCTCTGCCCCTGCAGCACACCTTTCCTGGATATTCAGGAGTTTCCATACATCCTCTGAAATCTAGGGGGAAGTTTCCAAACCTCAATTCTTGACATCTGTGCACCCCCAGGCCCAACACCATGCATAAGCCACCAAGCTTAGGGCTTGCACCATCTGAAGCAATGACCTGAGCTGTGTATTGGCTCCTTTTAGCCACGGCTGGGACACAGGGCACCAAGTCCCAAGATTGAACAAACCAACAAGACCCTGGGCCTGGCCCAACCCATGAAACCATTTTTTCCTCCTATGCTTCTGTGCCTGTTATGGGAGTGGCTGCAGTGAAGATCCTGACATGCCCTGAAGACATTTTTCCCCATTGTCTTGGTAATTAACATTTGGCTCTTTGTTACTTACACAAATTTCTGCAGCAGGCTTGAATTTCTTCTCAGAAAATTGGTTCCTCTTTTCTATCACATTGTCAGGCAGCAAATTTTTTGAACTTTTATGCTCTGCTTCCCTTTTAAACATAAGTTTCAATTTCCCAACCGTATGTTTGTGAATGAATAAAACTGAATGCTTTTAAGAGCACTCAAGTCACAACTTGAATCCTTTGCTGCTTAGAATTTTCTTCCACCAGATGCCCTAAATCATCTCTCTCAAGTTCAAAGTTCCACAGATCTCTAGGGCAGGGGCACAATACTGCCATTCTCTTTTCTAAAGCATAGCAAGTATCACTTTGCTCCAGTTCCTAATAAGTTCCTCATCTCCATGTGAGATGACCTCAGCCTGGACTTTTTAGTCAAAACCATTCAATAAGTGTCTAGGAAACTCTAAACTTTCTCATATCTTCCTGTCTTCTTCTGAGCCCTCCAAACTGTTCCAATCTCTGCCTATTACCCAGTTCCAGAGTCACTTCCACATTTTTGATTATCTTAATAGCAGTATCCCACTCTACTGGTAATAATTTACTGCATTAGTTCATTTTCATACTGCTATGAAGAAATACCTGCTGCTGGGCAATTTATAAAGGAAAAGAGGTTTAATGGCCTCACAGTTTCGAATGGCTGGGGAGGAATCACAACCATGGCAGAAAGGAAGGAGACACAAAAGCATGTCTTACATGGTGGTAGGCAGGAAAGCATGTGCAGGGGAACTGCCCTGTATACAACCACCAGATCTCATGAGACTTATTCACTGTCATAAGAATAGCACAGGAAAAACCCATTCCCATGATTCAATTACTTCCTACTAGGTCCCTCCCATGACATATGGAGATTATGGGAGCGACAATTCAAGATGAGATTTGGGTTGGGACACAGCCAAACCATATCAGATAAGAATTTGGCACATAATTTCCATATATGCAATTTTTTTTTTACATTTGTCCACCTGTCTAGCATCAGAACTCACATTAAGACAACATTTTTTTTTTTACAACAGTTGAGATTTGCATTTTTTTCTCCTTTTCTTCTATTCAAAACAGGACTTCAGTTGGTCATTTGCTACTCCTCCTAATGACAAGTAGAATTTTAATCTACAAAACATCTTAAGCCATAAATTTCAGTTGGAAAATGTCTAAATATAAAATTAAACAGTAAATACATTAAATATAGGCACTTAAAAAGTAGAAGAAAGCTTTTGCTTACACTGTGAAGCACAGCTGATAGTAGCAATAATATGTTTGATATTTATCCACATTTATGCTACATCAAGCCTTTTTTAATGCTGATGAACTAGAATAAATCCTTTTCCAGGCAATATTACCACTTAGGGTTTATATAAAAGGAAAAGTATCTATCCACAATTCTGGAGGTGTTAAGGTTTTATCAACCACCAGTTAGACATCAGTGCTTATTTGTTCATGTGCTTTTCAGCATGCTCTAACTTCACATAACATGTGTACTACTCACAAAAATAAAATGAGCAATCATCATATAATAAAGTTTGTTTAAAGTCAAGAAAGTGCCACTAATAGTTTTTGTCATATTGAATCCCTATGATCATCAGTTTCTCTTCTGTAATGTGAGAACTTTGGAATTTTGATCTCTTAGCCCCACCAAGACTTATTTTTATGGTACTATGGAGTTGTTTGTGCTTGTCGTTCACATTCTTTGAGAACTGGACATCATGCATCTTGTCTTTTTCTGTCATCTTTTCATTGTCTCTTTTTCTAAGTCTTACTCATACACAGAAAAGACAATACATTTCCAGCAATTTCTGGTATTTCTATTAAAGACATTCTACATTAACCTAACGTTAGATGATGTATAAGCTGTTTGAATGTATCCAATGATGCCAAAGGTACTGTATACCTTTAGAACATCAGCTGCCTATCTGTGTTTTTCCAGCAAGTTTGTCTTAAAGCTTTATATTGTGAGGGAATGAGAAGTAATGAATCATTAAGGAAATAGTACATATAACTGTAAAGTAAAACAGCTGATTTCAACAATACCTAAAAGACTTTTCCTAAGTAATTTTCTAGAAAGAAACTCTTTCTTGTTCAACTGACACATGAATATGCCCACTGAGTAACTATGAATAGTATAAATGATACAGAAGTGATATGTATGTGTATTGGTACATAAGTGTGTGAATGTGTACATGTGTATGTGTTTGTTTAAGGGTGTGTGGTAACTTGCACAGAGGTAACGTTTCTCTGTGGGTCTACAGAATCCAAAATAAAAACCAGAGAAATTCCCATTTATAATCAGAGATAGATAAATTCAATGACATTTTGTGTTGGCTACCCTTTGTAATTGAAATGCATCAATTTTCCCTTTCTACCATGAGACAGAGGGAAGAAGTTGGTTCCAGAATTTATGCAACAGTTTTGGAAAAGTTTCATAATTAATTATAGAGATTTAGTTTGCTATCTTGGAAATACTATGTGGGGATTGTCAAAAATTTGCAAAGCATATGGATGAGGGGTGTAAGATGAAGATACACATCACATTTACTGTGTGGAGAATGGCAGACAGTCCAATACATACTAAGAGACACCCAGCTGGGCGTAATTTCCCACCTAAATGAGCACGAAAATATTCAAATACAGAAAAATATTCCAAAACAAATTAATCTGAAGATCCTTTTAATCTAAACATAACAGATTACAACTTTTACAACTCTCCACTTATGATACCCTGCGAAGAAAGATATTTTACAGTGATTGTACATTCACCTATCAATTGACATATCTGAATTATTTGCTTTTTCAAATGAGAAAGTAAAGGAAAATCACAAATGTAAATGTTTTTCAATTTGGCATGGTGACAACATCTATTGCTCTATGTCCAAAGATAAAGGACAAAAACTAGGATAATGTAGTTGGGTATATAACTTGTATGCAAACATGATAGATTATCATTAACCTGGGGGAGCTCCGATTTTGTTCTGTTTTGTATATCACCTTTATCAGTAATTAGAATCTAGACACTGTAAAATCTAAAAAATTAGAAGTGCTTAGCAACTTTTAAAATTCTATTAAAGAGAGAGGCACAGTTAATCCTGCATGACAGAAAACAGAAATGCTTAATAGACCTATGTGTGATTTCTTTGAAAACACACACAGGCAGATACACACACACACTTGTTTATGTTTTGAATAACTATACTTGCATTGACTGTACCAAACATGAAAAAATAAGAGTTTTAGTTGATTAAATGCCAATATGCCAATAAAATGTGAAGACTTGGAGAGAGGAAAAGAGCTCTGTATGAAAGAAAGTAGAAAACTAGATCATGCTTCTGAGTAAAATTTACATGGGTGAAGATTTTTGGCTAAATATTAGAAAACAAAATTAAGTAGTAGAGTTTACTCAGAAATGTGTGAAGTTACTTATTATTGTCTCTATCACTAGAAGAGCAATTTGTGTACTGAGTGGTGGTTGAACTAGATGACTTCTGAGTTTTGTTGGTTCTAAGATTCTATTGTGATTCTATATAATAATTCATTACTAGAATCTGAGTTGTTACTGTATTACTTGGAATTTCTAAGTAGAAATATTGGTCTGATGATTATTAATATGATACGGGAATTTAAAACACAAAGAATATAGTACATTTTATCTATTTACATTTCTTTCAATACTTGTACATTGAAAATCTCTTAGTACCTGGAGCTGTGCTTGATACTGAAAATGCAAAGGTGAATGAGGCCAGCTCTGCCCTGCTGGAACTTACAATGTAATGGGGGACACAGACACATAATCTGGTCATTATATTTGCTACATTATATGATAAGTGCAATGAGATGTCATGTAAAAATAAAAAAGAGTAGTTGGTATTGAATTTATTCTTAAGAATAATAAACAAATTATATTCATTCATTCTTTGAAAATCCTCTTAGAAAAAGATTCCAAGAGTAAGTTTAAAGTCAAAACAAAAGTGTAACTATATTTATAAATATAGGTTTGTATCTTCTGAACAATTTGGTTGACTTTAAAAATTGTTTGGAGAGAGAAGAAACTTCTTTTATTTATGGCACTCAAGAAAATAATTTCCTGCTGTTCTATTGGAAGTAATTTGTGTGTGTATGTATGTGTAGTTGATAGTCAATTTGTATTGTGTTAAATAAAGATGTCTATTATTTCTATAATTGGATACATCAGAAGAATATTCTGAATCTAGTTGATATAAAATGCTAATATTCAGTACACTTTTTAAATCTTCAAAATGTGCTTATAGTTATGACTAGCCCACAGTGATTTTATATCAATATCAATAATATTTTATATAAATCTTACATCAATAATATCTGAGACCAGAAACCTGGGCATCACCCTTTTCTCTCTCCACTCTCATATCCTACATCCAGTTCATCACAGGCTCATTCCAAATATACCTCCAAAATATGAATCAATTATGTTATTTTTTTTCTATCACCTGCTGTCCTTTTCCTGAGGCAAACATTATCTCTCTCGACGTTACTTTAATATTACTAATATGTAAATGGTTTTGTTTTTTACTCTTCCAAATTTCTTCCACAGTAAAAGGAATTATCTTTCAAAAACCACAAATGTCATTATGTTACTTCACTGCTTAAAAAACTTTAGCAGGCCCACATTATTTTTAGGAAAATGTCTAAAGCACCTATCATGGTTACAAGGTGTGGTATGGTTAGCCCTCTGCTTATCACTTCTCCATGCCCCATCCTATTATGAACTTTTTAAGTTAGGAATTCTCCCCCTTTTTTTGTTTTTTTTTTTTGAGATGGAGTTTTGCTCTGTCACCAGGCTGGAGTACACTGGTGCAATCTCGGCTCACTGCAACCTCTGCCTCCCAGGTTCAAGCAAATCCCCTGCCTCAGTCTCCCAAGTAGCTGAAACTACAGGTACATGCCACCATGCCAGGCTAATTTTTTGTAGTTTAGTAGAGACAGGGTTTCACCATGTTAGCCAGGATGGTCTCGATCTCCTCACCTTGTGAACTGCCCACCTCAGCCTCCCAAAGTGCTGGGATTACACGCGTGAGGCACGGCACCTAGCCAGGAATCCACCACAATTCTAACAGCCCGTTATATATTATCTCCCTTCTAACAAAACATGAAAGCAACCATTCTTATCACCTATTTAACACTCCTGCTCATCTTTCAGATTGGAGTTTAGATGTTACCTTAGGTGTCCAGCCATAATACCTCAATTCTGTACTATCTTTATTTTAACACCTATTACCCTGTGTTTTAACCTTGTCTTAACTCTTCTATATCAATCATTACAGTGTAAACTCAATGAGGGAAGATATTTCATAATCAGTGGCCAGCACAGTGTTCTACACATGGAAGGTACTACATATGTTTACTGAAAGAAAGGAACAAAGAAAGGGAAAACTCATTTTAAATGTAATTATGGATAAAATAGTCCTAATAAGTCACATTTTCCTGACCTTTTCACTTCAAATCCAGGTTGGCTTCTCAGAGTCCTAAGATTACTTAGTCATATCTCCTCTATAGCTTATTTTGATAAATGCAAGTCAAAGATTGACCAAATACCTCTGATGACACAGAGATCTGTTTATCAGCTTAGAATTAGAGTTTCTGGATTAATTTAGTCCTGGTATTTATATTTTACTTTTAGGATATATATACAAATATATACACACACATATATATCTATTAGCTTTTCAGTTAGATATGCTGGAAAATAAAAGCAAACTGAATGTCTATATTTTCTTGTTAAATGCATTTCTTCCTTTCATTCCCTCTTCCAAAAATGGTTGAATTTCAATCCTGAGATTATTAAATATGATTAAACTAATATGTGGTCTTGTGATCTATGTAAAAGAGACTTGCACTTCATCTGACTATTGTAAGACTTTAAAGCCATGTAAAATGTTTTCAGATATGGGAAGATATTACTGTAATTTCTGCTGATATCTGAACATTTAGGGAGTTTGGGATTCTCATTCTTCTATGTGTCTTTATGCATAACGTGGTAGTAACAAGTTACTCCACAGGAAATGCAGAAATGATAACTACTTTGGTTTTCTTAATTTTATTTGTTTTAAGCCTGTGAAATATTAGTCATTTAAACCTCTATGTTTTATGTTGTGAGTATGAAATATGCAAATTTGAATTGAGAAATCCTGCAGAGTAGCAAAAATCTTGGATATAGACATTCTCAGTAAGTGATAAAAGGACTCAACTAGTTTTCTTTTTTTTTTTTTTTAAGGATATGCACTCTCTTTTCCCAAAACATCTTAAGTGATATTATCCTATATTGAAAATGTTGTTAAAGTCATTTATTTTCACTAATCTTGACCTGAAAGCAGATAATAAATTGAAGTAAATATTTTTAAGTCCTCATCTCCTCATTTCCTTATCTTGAACCTTTGTTCTCATTTGAAAGGTTCAAATTTCTCTGCCTAATAATAATAGCAATAACTTGACTTAGGTCATCTTGATTTTTATTTCTGCTTCAAAATGTAACATTCTTCTCTTTATTTCCTATTAATTACTGATGTCAAAAAGAATAAATGTGTTCCCTTTTTCTACAGATCGGCGTTTGCTAAACTTCATACTACTTTGTGATGGTACAGTGAGTCATGGTGTGTATGACAGGGCAAATATGGTCCTTGTTTTTTAAAGAAATATATGGATATATCAGGGGCCAAGTTGGCTGATTAGAAACAGCTGCAGTAGGAACCTCTCACCAAGAACCAAAGTGGCCAGTGACTCCTGCACCAGCAACTGAGACATCCAGGTCTCTCATTGGGACTGACTAGGTGGTTGGCATGACGCATGGAGAGTGAGAAAAAGCAGGATGGTGTGATGGCCCACCTGGCAGCCACACTGGGTACCCACCCCCAGCCAGGGGAGGCAGTGAGTGATCATGCTACCCTGCCTGGGAAACCATGCTTTTCCCACAGATCTGTGCAACCTGCAGATCAGGAAATCCCCTTTGTGAGCCCACATCAACAGGACCTTGGGTCCCAAGCACAGAGCAGTGCTGATTGTCAGCAGCTGCTCAGAAGGAGACTGCCTAAGACTACTGAGTTCCCAGAGGAAGGGGTGGCCACAGTCATTGCACCTGACTACTGTCTGAGACAACTGAGCTCCAGGGTGGAGGGACAGCCGCCATTACTGCAGCCACAGTCTGCTGTTTTTCCTCTGCTGGCACCAGGGTGACTGGATGATTTGGACCCAAGAAGAATTCCCCATAGCACATCACAGTGGCTGTAGCAGATCATGGCCAGACTTCCTCTTTAGTCCAGGCCCTGACCTATCCCTCCTCACTGTGCAGGGCCTCCCTGCAGAAATTTCAGCAACTCTGGCCAGGGCATTAGGGAGAGAATTCTGAGCTCCCTGGGACTGAGCCCCTGATGGGAGGGGCAGCCATGGTCTCTGAGGAGAAGCAAACTTACCTTTTACTCCTGCTGGCTCTGAGGAATCTGGGCAGCCCAGATGAGTGGGATTCCCCCCAGTCCAGCACACCTCCTCTACCAAGGAGCAGCCAGAGTGCTTCATTAAGCAAGGACCAGATCTTGTGCATCCTGACAGGGTAAAACCCTGCAACAGGGGTTGCCAGACCACCTTATACAGGAATATACCTGCTGGCATCAAGTCGGTACCCCTCAGGGACAGAGATCCCTGAGGATGGAGCAGACAGCCATCCTTGCTGTTTTGCAGTCACCACAGGGGACACCTTGAGGTATGGGAAAAACTGCAGCAACTAGGGTCTGGAGTAGACTCCCAGCAAACTGCTACAGCCCTGTGGAATAGGGCTGTTAAAAGCAAAACAAGCAAACAGAAATCAACAACAACAACAGTAATCATATGGTTTGGTTGTGTCCCCATCCAAATCTCAACTTGAATTGTATCTCCCAGAATTCCCAGGTGTTTTGGCAGGGACCCAGGAGGAGGTAATTGAATCATGGGGGCCAGTCTTTCCCACTCTATTCTCGTGATAGTGAATAAATCTCATAAGATCTGATGGGTTTATCAGGGGTTTCTGTTTTTGCTTCCTCATTTTTCTCTTGTCACCACTATGTAAGAAGTGCCTTTTGCCTCCTGCCATGATTCTGAGGCCTCCCAAGCCATGTGGAACTGTACGTCCAATTAAACTTCTTTTTTTTTGCAGTCTCAAATATATATTTTATCAGCAGCATGAAAATGAACTAATATGAGTGTCAGCAAAAGAGTCCCCACCAAAATGCCATCCAAAGGCCAGCAGACTCAAAGATCAATGGTATATAAACTGACAAAGATGAGAAAGACTCGACAAAAATAACACTAAAAATTCAAAAAGCCAGAGTGCCTTTCTCCTCCAAATGATCACAACATCTCTCCAGCAGGGGCACAGAACTGGACGGAGGCTGGGATGGATGAATTGACAAACGTAGGATTCAGAAGGTGAGTAATAACAAATTTTGCTGAGCTAAAGGAGCATGTTCTAACTCAATGTAAAGAAGCTAAGAATTATGATTAAACATTACACTTGCTGGTAACCAGAATAATCAGTTTAGAGAGGAACATAAATAAACTGATGAAACTGAAAGACACAACATAATAACTTCACAATGCAACTGTTTGGAAGAATGGAGGCAAGATGGTGCAATTCTGGGTTCTTCTTCACCAGCTTTTCCCGCGCGCGCGAAAATGCAGCCGGCGCCCGGGAAGGTGAAGACCAACTGGGCATGCGCCAGGTGATGTCAATCCAAAGAGACTAAGATTTACCTGGTCGCACCTGCGGAACGCCCCCGACACGCCCGTGCCCCGCCTATTGTCCTCCCACTCCTAGAGAAGCTGCTCTCGGCCAGCGCGCCAGGCGGCCTTCCTCAGTCCCTCACTCCTGTCAGGACTGTAGGAACTCCGTCCGAGAGCTTCACCGGGTGACTCTCTTGGCCTCCTTTGCCGGAGGCCAACAGACCTCACCCCCACACCTTCTTCCCT
>NW_012115833.1:3052895-3053207 GCF_000951035.1 Colobus angolensis palliatus | reverse complement strand
CGGCAAGGCAGGACACTATGCCAACAGGTGTCCGCAAGGTCCCCGAGCCCCAATGCAGCCTTGCTATAAGTGCAAGGCATCAGGACATTGGGCCAATGAATGTCCTAACCCTCGTCCACCAGTAACCCCCTGCCCTGCTTGCCAGTAGGGAGGACACTGGAAGTCTGATTGCCCCACCCTGAGAACAGGTGCCGCGTCTCCACGTGACCCCCTTTCTCAGGATCCTGGGAGCTCCTTCCAGCTCCTACATCTGGACAACGACAACTGAGGGTGCCGAGACTCGGAGACCCCCATCACCCTCGTCAAGCCGCG
>NW_012115833.1:3037176-3052311 GCF_000951035.1 Colobus angolensis palliatus | reverse complement strand
TGTACATCTGTGACAGACTGGATTAAGAAAATGTGGCACATATAGACAATTAATTTTTTAATCGACAGCAAGGCTACGTATTCTGTTTTGCCGTCCTTCTCTGGACCTAGCCTTCCATCCAATATCTCTGTAGTAGGAGTAGGCGGAAAGCCATCCACTCCACAAAATCTCCACTCCTTAATTGCTGCCTGGCCAACAACTACTTTGCACACTCGTTCCTCGTTCCCAGCTAAAAAGGGCCCCTACCGAAAGCAATCAGTGGAAATCAGTTTGGCTTTCCCCCACTCCCCTCAAACTTACTAAATTTTCTTAACTATCTCATACTCCCAAACCTTGCCAGGACCATCCTTCTGGGTTTTGCCCATATTCCAACAAATGCTTCCAATCCTCATTCCTATACTAATACTGTGCCTTATTTTATTTTTCATCCGTACATCCAAATACCAACCATAGGCCCCAACCTTAACGACGGCCCTTAACAGCAGGAAGCAGCCAGACAGACCACGGCGCCCCTTTATCACTATTATCAATAAAAGGTTGGACTGTTTGGACAAACGGAGGCAAGATGGTGCACTTCCGGGTTCTTCTTCACCAGCTTTTCCCATGCGCGCGAAAATGCAGCCGGTGCCCGGGAAGGTGCAGACCACCTGGGCATGCGCCAGGTGATATCAATCCGAAGAGACTAAGATTTACCTGGTCGCACCTGCGGAACGCCCCTGACACGCCCGTGCCCCGCCTATTGCCCTCCCAATCCTAGAAAAGCCGCTCTCGGCCAGCGCGCCACACGGCCTTCCTCAGTCCCTCACTCCTGTCGGGACTGTAGGAACTCCGTCCGAGAGCTTCACCGAGTGACTCTCTTGGCCTCCTTTGCCGGAGGCCAACAGACCTCACCCCCACACCTTCTTCCCTGAAGCTGGGTGACCAAAAATAAATTTGCAGTTTTGCTCTTACCCTTTGCCTACCCACTGGTTCTTTTGTGCTCGCTCTGATGGTCTTAGAGAAAACAAATCAGCAACTACATGCATCGATAACTGAATTGATCAAGCAGAGGAAGGAATTTAAGAGCCTGAATACTATCTTGCTGAAATAAGGCAGGCAGAAAACATTAGAGAAAAAAGAATGAAAGGGAACAAACAAAACCTCTGAGAACTATGGTATTATGTAAAAAGAGCACACCTATGATGGACTGAGGTACCTGAAAGAGATGGGGTGAATGGAACCAAATTGGAAAACAGATTTCAGGATATCATCCAGGAGAAGTTCCTCAACCTAAGAAGACAGGCCACCATTCAAATTCAGGAAATGTAGAAAACTCCAGTGGGATACTCAATGAGAAGATCAACTCTAACACACATAATCATAAGATTCTCCAAGATAAAAATGTAAAAATAAAATATTAAGGGTAGCCAGAGATAAAGACCAGATCACACGCAAAAGGAAGCCCATCAGACTAACAGCGTTCCTCTTAGCAGATACCCTACATGCCAGAAGACATTGGGGGCCAATATTCAATATTCTTTTTTTTTTTTCTGATATGGAGTCTTTCTCTGTTGCCCAGGCTGGAGTGCAGTGGCATGATCTCTGCTCACCGCAAGCTCCACCTCCTGGGTTCACGCCATTCTCCTGCCTCAGCCTCCCAAGTAGCTGGGACTACAGGTGCCCACCACCACGCCCGGCTAATTTTTGTATTTTTAGTAGAGACAGGGTTTCACTGTGTTAACCAGGAAGGTCTTGATCTACTGACTTCGTGATCTGCCTGCCTTGGCTACCCAAAGTGCTGGGATTACAGGTGTGAGCTATTGCACCTGGCCAACATTCTTTAAGAAAATAATTTCCAACCCAGAATTTCTTATTCAACCAAACTAAGCTTCATAAGCAAAGGAGAAATAAAATCATTTTCAGACAAGCAAATGTTGGCAAAATCTGTCACCACCAGGCCTGCCTTACAAGAGCTCTTGAAAGAAGCACTAAGTATGGGAAGGAAAAACTGTTATCAGCCATGGCAAAAACACTGAATTACACAGACCAAATGACACTATGAAGCATCTACATCAACAAGTCTGCAGAATAACCATCTAGCATCAAAATGACAGAATCGAATTCACACATAATATTAACCTTAAATGTAAATGGGCTAAATGTCCCAATTAAAAGACACAGAATGGCAAGCTGGATAAATAGTCAAGACCCATCAGTGTGCTGTATTCAAGAGACCCATCTCATGGGCAAAACACAAAGACTCAAAATAAGGAGATGGGGGAAAATTTACCAAGCAGAAAAAAAGAGATTACAATCCTAGTTTCTAAAAAATCAGACTTTAAACCAAAAAAAGATTTTAAAAGACAAAAAAGGGCATTACATAATGGTAGAGGGATCAATTCAACAAGAAGAGCTAACTAGGCTAAATATATTTGCACCCAGTGCAGGAGTACCCAGATTCATAAAACATATTCTTATTGACCTACAAAGAGACTTAGATTCCCACACAATAATAGTGGGTGACTTTGACAGCCCACTGTCAATTTTAGAAAGATCATAGAGACAGAAAATTAACAAGGATATTCAGAACTTAAACTCAGCTCTGGATCAAGTGAACCTGATAGATATCTACAGAACTTTCCATCCAAAAACAACAGAATATACATTCTTCTTTACACTGCATGGCATCTACTCTAAAATTGATCACATATTTGGAAGTAAAACAATCCTCAGCAAATGCAACAAGAACTGAAATCATAACAAACAGTTGATCAGACCACAGTCCAATCAAATTAGAACTCAATATTAAGAAACTAACTAAAACCACATAACTACATGAAAACTGAACAACCTGCTCCTAAATAACTCCTGAGTACATAATGAAACTAAGGCAGGAATCAAGAACTTCTTAGAAACCAATGAGAGCAAAGAGACAAGGTACCAGAATCTCTGAGATGCAGCTAAAGCAGTGTTAAGAGGGAAATTTACAGCACTAAATGTTCAAATCAAAAAGCTAGAAAGATCTCAAACCAAAACCGTAATATGACAATTAAAAGCGCCAGAGAACCAAGAGTAAACAAACACAAGAACTATCAGAAAACAATATATAACCAAGATCAGAGCAGAACTGAAGAAGATAGAAACCTGGAAAACTGCTAAAAAAAATCAATGAATCCAGGAGCTTTTTTTTTTCTAAGTTAATAAAGTAGACCACTAGCTAGACTAATAAAGAGGAAAAGAGAAAAGAATCAAATGGACACAATAAAATGATAAAGGGGATATCACCACTGACCCCACAGAAATATAAACAACCATCTGAGAACACTATAAACACATCTATGCAAATAAGCTAGAAAATATGAAAAAATGGATAAATTCCTGGACATGTACACTCTCACAAGATTAACAAGGAAGAAGCTAAATCTCTGAATAGACCAATAAAAAGTTCTGAAATTGAGGCAGTAATAAATAGCCTACAAACCAAAAAAAAAAAAAAAAAAAGCCCATGATCAGACAGATTTACAGCTGAATTCCACCAGAGGTACAAAGAGGAGCTGGTACCATTTCTTCTGAAAATATTCCAAACAATTGAAAAGGTGGACTTTCTCCCTAACTCATTTTATGAGGCCAGCATCATCACAATACCAAACTCTGGAAGAGATACACCAAAAAAAAAAAAAAAAAAAAAAAGAAATCTTCAGGCAAATATCCCTGAGGAACATGCAATGTTCTTCAATATCCTCAATAAAATACTGGCAAACCGAATCCAGCAGCAGATGAAAAAGCTTATCCACCAAGGTCAAGTTGGCTTCATCCCTGGAATGCAAGACTGGATCAGCATATGCAAATCAATAAACATAATTCATCACATAAACATAACTAAAGACAAAATTCATGTGATTATCTCAATAGATGCACAAAAGACCTTCAATAAAATTCAACATCCCTTCATGTTAAAAACTCTCAGTAAACAAGGTATTGATGGAACATAGCTCAAAATAATAAGAGCCACTTATGACAAACCCACAGCTAATATCATACTGAATGGGCAAAAGCTGGAAGCATTCCCCTTGAAATGCACAAGACAAGGATGCTCTCTCTCACTACTCCTATTCAACCTAGCATTGGAAGTTCTGGCCAGGGCAATCAGACAAGAGAAAGAAGTACAGGGTGTTCAAATAAGAAAAGAGAAGCCAAACTGTCTCTGTGTAGATAGCATGATCCTATATCTAGAAAACCCTATCTTCTCCAACTAAAATCTCCTTTAGCTGATAAGCAACTTCAACCAAGTCTCGGGAGACAAAATATCTGTGTAAAAATCACAAGCATTTCTGTACCAGCAATAGACAAACAGAGAGCCAGACAAATCATGAATGAACTCCCATTCACAATTGCTACAAAGAGAATAAAATACCTAGGAATCCAGCTAACAAGGGAAGTGAAGGACCTCTTCAAGAACTACAAACCACTGCTCAAGGAAATCAGAGGCGACACAAACAAATGGAAAAACATTCCGTCTTCATGGGTAGGTGGAATCAATATTGTGAAAATGTCCATAGTGCCCAAAGTAATTTATAGATTCTATGATATTCCTATCAAACTACCATAGACATTCCTCAAAGAATTAGAAGAAACTACTTTAAATTTCATATAGAACCAAAAAAGAGTCTGTACAGCCAAGACAATCCTAAGCAAAAAGAACAAAGCTGGAGGCATCATGCTACCCAACTTCAAACTATACTACAGTAATCAAAACATCATGGTACTGGTACAAAAACAGACATATAGACCATGATAAATATATTAGAAATAAGACTGCACATCTGGTCTTCTACAAACCTGGCAAAAACCAGTAATGGGGAAAAGATTTCTTATTTAATAAGTGGTGCTGGGAAAACTGGTTAGTCATATGCAGAAAATTGAAATTAGACTCCTTCCTTACACCTTATACAAAAATTAACTCATGAAAGATTAAAGATTTAAAGTAAAACCCAAAGCTATAAAAGTCCTAGAAGAAAATTTAGGCAATATCATTCAGGACATAGACATGGCAAAGATTTCATGATAAAAACATCAAAAGCAGTTGCAACGAAAACAAAAAACTGACAAATGGGATCTAATGAAACTATAGAGCTTCTGCACAGCAAAAGAAACTATCATCAGAGTGAACAGATAAACTACAAAATGGGAGAAAAATTTTACAATCTATCTATGTGACAAAGGTCTAATATCCAGCATCTAATATCCAGCATCTACAAGGAACTTAAACAATTTTACAAGAAAAATACAAACAACCCTATTAAAAACTGGGCAAAAGACATGAAGAGGCACTTCTCAAAAGAATACATTTAGATGGCCAAAAAACATACATTTGTTGGCCATATTATAAAAAAAAGCTCAACATCACTGATCACTAGAGAAATTAAAATCAAAACCACAATGAGATAACATCACACGCCAGTCAGAATCGCAATTATTAAATTGTCAGGAAACAAAGGATCCTGGTAAGGCTGTGGAGAAATAGGAATGCTTTCACACTGTTGGTGGGAACACAAATTAGTTCAACCATTGTGGAAGACAGTGCAGAGATTCTTCAAAACCTAGAGGCAGAAATACCATTTGACCCAGCGATCCCATTACTGGCATATACCAAAAGGAATATAAATCATTCTGTTATATAAAGATACATACCCACATATGTTCATTGCAGCACTATTCAAAATAGCAGACATGGAATCAATCCCAATGCCCATCAATGATGGACTGGAAAAATACAATGTGGTACATGTACACCATGGAGTACTATGTAGCCACAAAAAAGAACGAGATCGTGTCCTTTGCAGGATCACAGACCGAGCTGGAAGGCATTATCCTCAGGAAACTAACACAGGAACAGAAAACTATACACTGCCTGTTCTCACTTATAGTGGGAGGTGAACAGTGAGAACACATGGACTCAGGTGGGGAAAAAACACACACTGGGGCCTGTCAGGGGGGCTGTGGGGTGGGAGAGCGTCAGAATAAATACCTAATGTGTGGGGGCTTAATATCTAGGTGATGGATTGTTAGGTGCAGCAAACCACCACAGCACACGTTTACCTATGTAACCTACCTGCACATTCTGCACATGTATCCCAGAACTTAAAAAAAAAGTAAATACAATTTAAAAAGTCAATGAAGGCACGGTCAGAAAAATATGAAGCAATGTTTCCTGGGTAAACCACAGTAACTAAGAATTAGCCATTAGTGGCAAATTGATAGACAAGAAAATGTTTCAAAAACGCAAGGATTGCTGCCTCTGTCACATTGAAAATGGACCAGCTTTTAGAACTGAACACATCCAATGATAATGGTAATCCATAGCTCCGTGTAATTTCAACTTTAATTTATAATACTTTCAAGATTTTTGAAACATAAAAAGCTCTAGTGCCAAAATCATGGTTTCTGCCAAGGATTGCTTTTAGTATGTGATTAACCTCCCAAACGATAACATATTTCCAAAGTCCTCTTAGGAGGTTACACTTTGGGAACAGCGAATAGAGTATAATGACTGACGTTATTTACCTGCCACTACTCTTGCTACTTGGTTGTCATGTAATGGTCCCTCATTTTATCATTTATGTAACTGGTGACCATTAGCATACAGGTTTTTACAGTACTCCAATTTAAAATGGAGGGGGAAGGAGCAAGTCAGTAAAACTAATTTACTTATGAAAAGGCAACCTGAGGAAATGTATTTTGAAAGAATGACATTCTTTGAACTCATCTTTTCATAAGTTGTATTTTTAAGGCCCTTTAAAAAGAGACTTCCGTGTTCCAGTAAAATTGCTAGAGTGGTAAATGTTCCATCAGATATGCTTTCTTCAATCTTCTACTCAAGAACTTCAGAATAAGTATAATAATCACAATAATACATGCCGTTATTAAATTTTTACCACACTTTTTCTTAAGAGCTCGTAGTATACTTTGTGGCCACAGTTAATCTATTCTTTAAAAAAAAATCCCCATGGAACAGTATATATTTATCGAGATCTATAATGATTGTACGATTTCTAAAGAAACTGGGAAATCTGAATGTATTTACTGACTTCTTTGGTTCAGTTATACTGATTAGCTTTTAAGTTTCTCAGTCTAACTGATAGGCACATTGTAAACATTGATAAGTGCATTTCTGATAATTTTCTCAAACTTTTTCACAAGTCAACCAATTTTGTGAGACTCATCTTTTCCCCTTCTAGAGTGGTTTTACCACAATTTATAAAAAGAGAAGTATTGGACAAGAAAACTGTATTGATACCTTTTCTGGGAATCATATTGTGTTTGTCAGATTTATCAAAGATGGCAGAAGAGTGAGGGTTATAATAATCAATATTATTTTACATAAGACACCTGTTCTATTAGAGCTTGCGTAAATATGTGCTGGCTCTCATGAATAACTTAAGTGTAAAAAGCTCTGACCTCCTTTGAAAGAGTTACATAAACACAAGGCAATAATCACCAACACCAGGAAATGACATATGTGTCAATACAGGGACACATTAAATAGGCTGAGTTGAGGTCACCTGAATGACATTTTGGTGTGATTTTTAATTAGGCTTTCCTGTTTTTTCTGGCATGCCTATTTCCTCATGGCAGCCAAACTAGTATATTTTATTGAACATTTTCAGTCATATGATGATTCAGTCTTTTCTATCCACATGTAATTGTAACAAGCAAATAATACCTTGGAATTTGCAAAATTTGCTATGTTGTTGCAACATATTAACTGTGGTGACTGAAGCTTTAAAGAAGTGATATAATTTGCTGCTATTTCTCTTCTCGTTTTTATTATAGTAGACTCTATGAGGAGGGGTAAGATATAACAGAAAGAGCATTGAAAGTTCTCGTGGTCTCCATAGATCAACTTATTGTCTATGAGACTTTAAGTGACTCAGTCTGCCCCTTGGCTTACATATCAAAATGATAATTTATCATAATGATAATAGAAACGTGTCCCTCGATTCTCACAATTAGTGATAGAATTCACATATCATAATGTATACTAAAATAATTTTATAAAGGAATAAAACCCCTATAAACATTCATAAAAGGTTTTTATATAAACAGAAATCTCATTTCCCTGAGATCAGTGCTCAAAGAGGCTAGGTCATATGGTGGTTTCATGTGTACTTTTTAAAGAAACTGCTAAACTGTTTTTGAGAGTAGCTGTACCGTTTTACAATGCTACCCACCAGCAGTGTGTCAGTGGTTGACTTTCTCTGTATCCTTGCCAGGATTTCAGGTTGTCACTATTATCTATTTTAGTCATTCTTATAGACATATAGTGATAGCTCATTGAGGTTTTAATCTATATTTTATTAATGGATAATTTTACTTATCTTTTAATGTACTTATTTGGTATCTGTGTATCTTCTAGTACAATGTTTGCCCATGTCATTTGCATATTTCTAATTGGATTTTTTATATCGCTGAGCTTTGAGAGTTTTAAAAAATTCTAGATACAAGTACTCTGTCAGATATCAATTTGCAAATATTTTCTTTCAATCTATCATTTGTAATTATAAAAACAGCTTACTTCATGGAAACAGTCTTTTTAATTTTGATGAAATCCAATTTATTAATTGTGTTCTTTTATGGAGTATATGTTGGTGTCAAATCTCAGAACTCTTTCCCTAGTCCCAGTTACCAAAGGTTTTCTCATTTTTTTCCTAGAAGTTTTATAACTTTATGTTTATATTTAAGTCCACAATCCTCTTTGAATTAGTTTCTGTGTAAGTTGTGACACTTTTGTTAAGTTTAAATGTCCAATTTGAATTTATGAATGTCCAATTACTCACATGAAATATCCAATTGGATATTTTGCCTTGAAAGTCCAATTTGTTGAACAGGATGGTCCTTTTCAGTTGAGTTACTTTTGCTCTTTTGTCAAAAATTAATTGGGCACAATTGTGTTGGCTATTTCTGGGTTTTCTGTTCTGTTATATTAATTTCTGTGTCTGTTCCTCTACTGATACCACATTGTCCTAAATGCTATCACTATATAATATACCTTAACATTGAGAAGAGTGATTACTTCCACTTACTACTTTTCAGAATTGTTTTGGTTATTCAAGGACATTTCCCTGTCTGTATAAAATTTAGAAGAAGTTTGTATACATCTGCAAAAATTCTTGCTGAGATTTTGAAAATAATTTGAGGAGAATCCATCCTTTACTATGTTGAATCTTCTACTCTATGAGCATATATATCTTTCCAATGATCTGCTTCTTCAATATCTTTCATCAGCATTTGTAATCTTTATCATTATACCCTATACATACTTTCTTAGTTTTAAAACGAAGATTTTATTTACTTGGAGTAATGATTAACAGGGTTGTATTTTTACTATCAGTTCTGACTTATTTGTTGTTAGAATAAAGGATCATAATTAATGTTTATATGTTGATACTATATCATGTAACCTCACTGAAATCGCTTCTTATCTTTAGAAGTTTTTGTATATTCTTTGGAAATTTCTTCATAGAGAGTCATGCCATATGCAAATAAAGGTAGTTTTATTTCTTTTTTTAGTATGTATGATCATTATTCCTTTTCATTGCCTTATTACAGTGGTTAGAATTTTCAGTAACATGTTGAATAAGAATAGTGAGTAGGCATCTTTGTCTTGTCCTGTTTTTTTGGAGGGAAAACTCTCAGAATTTTATCAAGTATGATAATAAATACATGATTTTTGTTCAATTATTGTATAAATGGTCTTTATCAAGCTGAGATGTTCTTCTCTATTTTCAGTTTACAATGTTTTTGTCGTAAATCAGAGTTACATTTTGTCAAATTGTTTTTTCAACTTAATCGATATCATCATATTTTTTTCTTTAGCCTTTTGATATGGTAGGCTACACTGAACACTTTTAAAATATTAAGCTTAGTTTGCATACAGAATACATTTCATTTGTAAATCTATCATTATTTTATGAATTGGTAGATTAGATTTGCTGATATTTTGAAGATTTTTACATAAGTTTATTAGATATATTGACCTACAACTTTCTTTCGTGGGGTGATTCCTGACTGTTTTGTTACCAAGATAATACTTTCCACATAAAATAAATTCGGAAGTGTTCTATTCTCTACTCTTTTCTAGATAAAATTGTGTAGATTTGGTGTTAATTTTTTTTAATGTTCAGTACAATTCTATAGAGAAACCATCTAGAACTTTATATACTAATTTTAGTGTCTTTTAAAAACACAAATCATATTTCTTTAATTATTACAGACTATTCAGTTTATTTATCTCATCTTTTCTTAGTTTTGGTAACTCATGGTGTTTCTACAACTCGTATATTTTATCTAAGTTGTTGAATTTATGCATGTCAAATTCTTTGTTATTAATACTCATGCTTTCAAAGGCTGTGGGCTTCATTGTGATTTCTTGATATTTATTACTTATGTCCTCTTTATTTTTGTCAGTTTTGTTAGAGTTTTATAATTCTTTTTAAAACATGTATTTTCAAAGAACCAGTTTTTGGTTTTATTAGCTTTTTCTATCTATTGTTTGTTTTCAATTTCATTGATTTTTCTTTTACCTATTTATGGTATCCTTTCTTCTATTTGCTTAGTTTTATTTTGCTCTTCATTTTTTAATTTATTGAGTTAGGAACTTCCATGACTACTTTGAGATCTTTTTTCTTTCTTCTTTTTTTTCTTCTTCTACTTGTATTATAGGTTCCAGAGGTACATATGTGTGTCTGTTACATGGGTAAGTTGCATGTCACTGAAGCTTGGTCTACCAATTATCCCATCACCCAGGTAGTGGGCATAGTACAAATAGATATCCTTTCAACCCAAGCCCCCATTCTACCCTCTCTTCTCAGGAGACCTCCAGTGTCTGTTATCTCCATCGTTGTGTCCATGTGTATTCAATATTTAGCTCCCACTTGTAAGTGATAACATGTGGTATTTGGTTTCATATTCCTACCTTAGTTTGTTTAGAATAATGGCCTTAAGCTGTATCCATTTTTCTGCAGAGAACATAATTCTGTTCTTTTAATGGCCATGTAGTGTCCCATGGTGTACATTATCACATTTTCTTTCATCCACCGTTGGGCATCTTGGTTGATTCCATGTATTTGCTATTGTGAACAGTGCTGCAGTGAACATACGAGTGCATGTGTCTTTTTAGCCAACATCATACTGAATGGGCAAAAGCTAGAAGCATTCCCTCTGAGAACTGGTAAAATACAAGGATGTTCACTTTCACAAATTCTATTCAACATAGTACTGAAAGTCCCAGCCTGAACAATTGGGAAGAGAAAGAAATAAAAGACATACAAGTAGGAAGAAAGGGAGTCAAACTATCTCTCTTCACAGAGAATATGATTCTATACCTAGAAAACTCCATAGACTCTGCCAGAAGGTGTCTATATTTGATAAATTACTTCAGTAAATTTTCATGATAGAAAATCAAGGTACATAAATCAGTAGCATTTCTATACACCAATAATGTCCATGCTTAGAGCCAAATCAAGAACACAATCCCATTCACAATAGCTGCAGGAAGAATAAAATACTTAGGAACCCAGCTTGTGAAGGAGGTGAAAGATTTCTATAATGAGAATTACAAACACTACTTTAATCATTTTTGGGAATCAAAATTTTTGGCTCACCGTGTGAGTCAAGGTAGGAGAGTCAACGACTGAAAGTGGACATGGAAATAATGTGTATACAACAAGTCATATACATTTAGTTTGGTACTAAGCAATTAAGAAGATATGGGATCATCATACATCTTTAGGGATCAATTCTCTCTAAGGCACCAGTTAAGTGAGAAAATTGAATGCCAATGAGATATAATTAGAAAAGAAAAAGAATAGGAAAGACTCAGCAAAGAAAAAGGAAAAGAAAAATATCAAAGAGTAAAAGGAAACTTTATTTATATAGTAGAGTTTACCAAGATGCTGTGTGTTTATTTTTTACAAATAATGTAGTGTTTTGTTTGGTTTTATTTTTATAGATAAGAGAATCTTTTCAGGTTACCCATTATTTTTCCTCAATGATTGTTACTTCTTCTTTTCTTTCAAGAAAAGTAACAGAAGAGATAATTCCAGTAGCTGAACAAGAAATACAGAACCAAAGAAGAATTTTATATAAAAGACTGTCTCCCATAAGAAACAATTTTTCTCCTTACAAAAGAAATATTCACACATACTTATTGCTTTTAAATTATATGGTATGGTAAATTATATGGAAAATCAAAGGAAGAAATGAGTTTTCCCTTGATTTTCCCTGTTGTTTCTTTTTTTTCTTTCCTTTTCTTTCTTTTCTTTTTTTTTTTCCTGCTCTCTTTAGGACTAACTTCTTTCTGATATCCATTCTCACTCCATCATGGTTTCCATATTAAGTGAGAATTGCAGGCTGGCACATTTTAGTGTAACTTTGAGAAAAGATGGAATGTTTGTTAAAACTAACAGCATTATTATTTGGGCAGCATATTATTTGTATGAACGGCCTATCCTTCCAGATCACTAACTCTATGCCTATCCTCATAATTGTTCAATTGCCTGTAGATCACTCATTCATTGAGTTACCTTTGACAATTCAGTATCTATTCTAGCCATCACGTTTCACCTTGCTGGCTTATACTCCCTGGTATAATAATGTAATTATTCCGTTCCAAACATTTCAACTCTTCCCTTTATTTCTCGCCTTCTAATACAAGCCAACCCTTACTCTGGTTGAAGCCAATTATCCTCCTCTCTGGGCCTTCATCTTCGTATTTGAAATTGTTGGGTACACTGAATGCTGGCTATATGTGTTCAATTTAAATTCACAGTCCTGTTCATCAAATGGTCAATATCGCCATGAAATCCAGAGAATATCACAGAATAATTTCACATGCCTAATGTCCAAGATAATGATTTAAGACTTCCTCTCTTTTCAGCTCCTCTCAGCTGATTGTCTTGCATCATATTCCACTGAGGAAACAGAAACTCTATAGAATAACTTTATCTCAATTCCACCAGCAAACTTAGTATCACACTCTACCATAGTCTCCATCTGGTGTCTAGTTACAAGAAAAATAATGGCCTTTGTCCTATCTAAGAACAGTCCTCTTCTCATGTTTGGATCCCTTTTTTCTAAATATTCTCCAGGGATTTCATTCTTTTTTTTTTTTTTTTTTGGTGAAGCAAGAGTCTGGCTCTGTCACCCAGGCTGGAGTGCAGTGGCACCATCTCAGCTCACTGCAAGCTCCACCTCCCGGGTTCACACCATTCTCCTGCCTCAGCCTCCCGAGTAACTGGGACTACAGGCGCCCACCACCACGCCCGGCTCATGTTTTGTATTTTTAGTAGAGACGGAGTTTCACCGTGTTAGCCAGGATGGTCTCGATCTCCTGACCTCGTGATCCGCCTGCCTCGGCCTCCCAAAGTGCTGGAATTACAGACGTGAGCCACTGCGCCTGGCCTCTTTATCTTACCGGTTTTTCTTGCTCTGCTGATGATTTCTACAAATACGTAAATTAATTCTAGTATTTCTTAGCTTAAAAATCTATGAACTTAAAATCTCCTCTGGTTAATAGCCCACATTCTTTTTGTCCTAAAAATCATCTGAAAAGTTTTGCCATCACATGTCACCTCCAATTACTTACATTTCTCTCTCTTTTTTTTTTTTTTTTTTCCTTTAGACCATTAAAACCAGGCTTCTATCCACATCTTTGAACTAAAGCTTTTCCTGTTAAGGTTATCAATCATCTTTATATTCTTTTACACAACCTCTACCTCAGTGCTACTCAAAATGTGGTTCAAGGCCCAGCAACATTAACAATGTAATAGCAACTTCTCTTGATCTTCTCTATTGTTATTCTCCCACTCTTAATAAAGGCATTCAGGTACTCAATCCAAAATCTTAAAGTCATTCTCGATTTCTCCTTTTGCTCAATCCCCACATTTGTTCTTTCAGCAAATCCATTTCTGCTGACAAATTCCTTGTACAAAACATTATTCTCTCTTATCAGACTACTACAATGACCTTATACAAGTCTCTCTATTTCCTCTTTCACTAATACAGTACATTTTATTAATAGCAACCAGAGCAATACTTTTAAAATGTAAATCAGATCATAATACTCCCCTGCTGAAAACCCTTCAATGTCTTCTCATTGCACTTAGAATAAATTCAAACTTCTTATTGTGGTCAATGTGAGCCTGTGACCTCATTCTGGTGTACTGTTTCCATTTATAGAATTGCTGTCACCCTTTTTGTATAATGGAATTGTCCTCCATACATTAGCCTCATTGGTATCTATTGATGTATTTAACCCAGTATTTCTCAAAGTGTGGTCCCTGAACCAGCAGCATAAACACCAGCTGGGAAATAATAGAAATGCAAATTCTCGAGTACCACTCAAGATCTATTGATTCAGAAACTCTTGGTGTGGGACCAAGCAATTGGATTTTAATGAGACCTCCATGTGATTTTGATTATGTTGAAATCTGAGCACCATTGCTAATACATGATATTGATGCCTTAGGGGCTTTGTCCTTTACCATAAGTAGAATATTCCTCTTCTGCCTCTTAGTTTGGCAGGTTCCTTGAGGTCCAGCATGTGTTACTGAATCTAAAGAAGCCTCAACTCCCATTAAACATGATTGAATCACTTGTTTACTGCATTATCTGTCACTCTCTCTAAAATGCAAGCTCCAACATGGCAGGAACTTGTCAGTCTTGTTCAGTACTTTAATCATACTGCTAGTGCAATGTCTGACTCAGGGTAAACACTCCATAAATGTGTGTAAGGTGAATGTATTCACTGTGAAAATCTATAAATAATAATTTGATTAGTGGGTAATTTTATAAACTCTAACAATTTATCTGACATTTACCTTTTGATTGAAAAGAAAAATTTTCCATTTCCCCTCAGAATGACAAAAGATAAAATTCATTAACATATATGAAATGTGTTTTAATGAAAGACTTTATACTATCCATTTCCTCAATTATAAAATTAATCAATGCATTTATATTTGGCATTTACTGTCTAGCAATGAGGTATGTGTTATGGATTATAAAACTATAAAGCCGGCCGGGCGCGGTGGCTCAAGCCTGTAATCCCAGCACTTTGGGAGGCCGAGACGGGCGGATCACGAGGTCAGGAGATCG
>NW_012115833.1:3033059-3036409 GCF_000951035.1 Colobus angolensis palliatus | reverse complement strand
AAAAAAAAAAAAAAAAATCTGATCTGAGAGGAGACATAAAACATAAACAGAAAAAGTATTTCATATTATAACACAAAAATATATTTGTTGATTGAGGGTAGCATAGAGAAAGAAACCTAAAGATAATATCGTAGTGTAGATTCTAATCAGGAGCAATAGAAACTTAGGTAAGTATTATATTAGATGTTCCTGATGTGTTGCGCTGACAGTGAGAAAAACAGGTTGTAGGTGAGGCCAGCAGTTAAGTTTACCCTCCTGCCGCATGGTGGCCAAACGGGTTGGAAACTCAAGGCATAAAATACACATAAATTCTATCATGTCTATGATTTATTATTGTTATTGTTATTGATTTTAATATCAGATTTGTCAAGTAAGATTATGTGTCTACCCAAATCCAATCCTGACACTTGCCTAATTAATGAAAACATGCTTAAAAGGAAATACATATTTTTAAATCAGAAAATGGAAATGTTTTCCTGTAATTCTTGACTTACCCAGAATGCCCTGGGTTCATTGATATAATAATATCTCAATCTGTAAGCAGTAAGGTGATGACAACATAAGTTTTCCAGGAAAAAGACTCTACCACCATATCATAATTAGGATCCTCTCCCCACCATTTTGTGGAAAGTGCTGCCATTATCTTGACCAACCAGCTCCATCTTACCAAAACCAGGGACGCCTTTTGGTTTAATTTCATTTAACCTCTTAGCAGTGTTTGGCATAATGAACTATAGCCCTGCAACAATCTTAGATTTTTTTGTTATATGTTATTTGTTTCCCCTTATCAGTTTTCTTTGTAGAGTTATGGTTTTATTTGTGATAATTATTTAATTATTCTTTAAATAATTTCACCTCAAGTTTCTGGCCCAGGCTCCTGTCCTCTTTTGCCATTACTCTTGGCAATTTTATCCACTTTCATAGATTTTATTTTAATATAGATTTTGATAACTCTTTAAGGTATTTGTCTACCATAGACTTAATTACTCAGGAATACACCAATATACAATCAGCTGGGCAAATCCACTGGACACCACCGATTCAGCATGTCTAATGTCATATGGAACTCCTTATCTCACCACTGTTTGTGTGAACTCCCCACATTCCTGTGTTGGATTCCTAACCTCCAGTATTTCAGAATGTGACTTCATATGAAAATAAGGTCTTTATAGAGGAAATTAAGTTGAAATGCGGTCTTTAGTGTCATTAAGACTTAATCCAATGTGATTGGTGTCCTTATAAAAAGGGAAAATTTAAAGATAGATATATACACACACAAAGAACATAACATAAGACAAATAGAGTGACAAGCCAAGAAACCCCAAAGATTTCCAACAAAACACCAGCATCTAGTGGGGAGGCATGGGGTAGATTCTTCCTTATAGCCCAGAAAGAACAAGCCCTCCTGACACTTGGATCTCAAACGCTAATCTCCAGAACTGTGGGACAATCAATTTCTCCTGCTTAAGCCACTCAGTCTGTTATACCTTGTTATTGCAGCCCCCCAAAATAAAAGAATCACCAAACCCAATAAATATATGGGAAAATGATGGGAACACATACTTTGCCAAAGAAGATAGATGATAAATCGGTACATGAGATGATGCTCCATATAATTTGTTATCAGAAAATACAATTAAAACCAAGATGAGATACTGATACTGTAACACGTCCAATAACATTTCAAAGAAAGTAAAATAAAATAAATGTGAAAACTAATAAAATCCCTGAAAATACCCCAAGTGCTAGCTGGGGTGCAGAGCAAGTTCTCACATATTTCTAACAGACTGCAAAATATAGACACTTTGGAAAATAGTTTAGCAGTTTCTTTTAAAGTTAAACATATGCTTACATGACATATCAATTCCACTGTCTTTTCCAAGAGGTAGCAAAACTTATATCCATAAAAGACTTATTATACGCATGCAAGTTTTATTAATAGCAAAAAATGGGAAAACACCCAAACATCTACTGAAATTTTGGTATATTTACAGAAGGTTACTTTGTCCCACAATACAAAAGAACAGACTTATATGTAACATGGCGGTATTTGTTTCCTAAGGCTGCTGCAATTAATTACCATGAACCTCGTAGCTTAAAACAAGAGAATGTATTCTTTCACAGTTTGGGAGGCCAGAAGTCCAAAATCAAGGTGTTAGTAGTCTCAGTCTCTGGGGGCTCTAGAGGATAATCCATTCCTTGCCTCTTCTAGCTCTGCTGACTGTTAGCATGCATTGATTTGTGGACACATGTCTCTTAGTTCCACATTCACATTGCCTCCTCCTCTGGGTGGCTGGCTTAAACTTCCTTGCCTTCCCTAAGGATATATGTAATTGCATTTAAGGACCACATAGGTAATCTAGGGTAAGTACTTCCCATTATTTGTATTCTTTTGACATGTAGGCACTATTTTCAGGTTCCTGGCATTAGGATGTGAACATATTGGGGTGATCTCATTCAGCCCACTAAAACCAACAAACGTTAAAAGTCTCTGGTAAATGAAATGTCAGTAACAAATAGCACGTTTCCATTTACATAGCATCCTTAAAAACCAGGCAAAATCGTAATGACAGAAGGCAGCTCTGTGGCTTGCAGGCACTGAAGGTGGGTGGTGGGAGGAGGAAGAGGTGCTCTAATTGCAAACGGATATGAAGAAACATTTTAGGAATATGGAAATGTATGATAATGATTATGTGGTTATACATTTGTTAAAATGCACCAAAATATATACTCGTAATTGATAAATTGTATACTATCTAATTTTACCTAACTAAAAAAATGTAAAGTATAAACTTGAGATGTTTTAAAATTTTTTCTTCATCAAATTTCCACCAACTTCTTTCTTTTGTCCCTCTCTCTTCATAAGTTTGCCCTGTTGTCGTTAGTTATGGAAATGCTGTATTTTATTTCGTGAATTGTCTATTATGATTGCTCTTTGATAAAACATAAGAACACAGATAAGGTTTCCCAGACATTGGTATCAGGGGTTGGGAAATGGGCTAAAGTATCCATGTGTCTTACCACTAACAGCAGAATAATTGTTAGCTTAAGAAAAGGAGAGATTAGGCCAGGCGCAGTGGCTCAAGCCTGTAATCTCAGCACTTTAGGAGGTGGAGACGGGCGGATCACGAGGTCAGGAGATCAAGACCATCCCGGCTAACACGGTGAAACCCGGTCTCTACTAAAAAAAATACAAAAAACTAACCGGGCGTGGTGGCCGGCGCCTGTAGTCCCAGCTGCTCGGGAGGCTGAGCCAGGAGAATGGCGTAAACCCGGGAGGCAGAGCTTTCAGTGAGCTGAGATCAGGCCACTGCACTCCAGCCTGGTCGACAGAGCGACACTCCGTCTCA
>NW_012115833.1:2975839-3033009 GCF_000951035.1 Colobus angolensis palliatus | reverse complement strand
AAAAAAAAAAAAAAAAAAGAAAAAAGAAAAGGAGAGATTATTTTTAAAAATAAGTATTATTTTATTTTTTGCCTGTAACTATGGCAAATTGCTTAGTTACTGGTTTTTGAGTTTAGGGATTCGTCTTTGGAATGAATGTATAGGGAGGAGGCATATGTGAGAGATGGAAAGAGCAGAGAGAATTAATAGCCATGCCAAAGGATGGGAGAAAACAACCACTTAAAGACTGACTTTTTATATTTGCTTAAAGTATTTCATCTAAAGATAGAGTAACTTGATTAATCTAATTAACATACTGAAAGTTATTTAAATCATGTAATGAAACATATTGGAAATAAGGTAACATATATGAAATAAATGAAACTATTAATGTGGAAACATATAAGATAGTAAAAGATCTTTCAATAAATTTAGATTAAATAAGGATAAATTATATGTATTTAGCTAAAGTAGACAATTTAAAAAGTAACACAAATAGCTAAATGTGTAAACTCAGGTAACATCACATTAAACAATTAATTGAGCCATTTTAATCTTTATTTACTACTTGCTTCTCCAGCCTCACTAGTTGCCCTATCCCTTTGCTTTATACTCTGACGTTGCCTAACTGCATATTTTCATTTTCTTTCTTTCTTTCTTTTCTTTTCTTTTTTTTTTTAAGACAGAATCTCGCTCTGTCGCGAGGGGAATCTCCGCTCACTGCAAGCTCCACCTCCCGGGTTCACGCCATTCTCCTGCCTCAGCCTCCGGAGTAGCTGGGACTACAGGCCTCTGCCACCACGCCTGGCTTTTTCTATTTTTTAGTAGAGACCGGGTTTCACCGTGTTAGCCAGGATGGTCGCGATCTCCTGACCTCGTGATCCACCCACCTCGGCCTCCCAAAGTGCTGGGATTACAGGCGTGACACCGTGCCCGGCCCTAACTGCATATTTTCTAACATCTCTCACCAACATATAGTCATACCATGCTAGTTTTTTTCTTTCTTTTCATGCTGTCTATCCCCCTCACCCCACAGAAATCCTAGTTTCTACTTCCTCTTTATCCAGTTTCATTCTCTACACATTCCTTAAGTCTCAGACTCAATTTTGGTTTCAGGCTTTCAAATTCACCTTTGTGGCCCTCTATTTGCCTTCTCTCTGCCAACTTGGTACATCACTTTCCGTTAGATTCCTTTTTTAAAAAAGCAAGGAAACAACCGCCAAAAAATAACTATGAGTGACTCTACATTAACTTATGCAGAGTTATGTAGTTGTCTGTTTTTTGTTTGCCTTCTGCTAGTACATATGCTTCTTGTCTTTAGAACATTTTTTTCTTTTTTCTTTCCCATCTTAGTGACTTAACACTGAACACAGTATCTGCAATATCTAGATGTAGTCAGCAAAATGTATTTAATTAATAGAAGTACCTAGAGATGAAGAATTTGCTAAAACAGAGTGAAGCAAGCAGAAAGCATCCATTGATTTGAATATAGCAGCCAGAATTCATGGTGAGGGGTTTAGAGAGGAGAGCTCAAGCACCTGTTGGCAGCCCGAATTGTCACTGCAGGCATCTCAGCAAAAGTTGTTGAACACCCAGTAGCTATGGAGAGCTCCTGGAACCTCCTAAGAATATAATCTCACCTCTCAGTCCTCCACCATAAAACTACCTCAAGCAACAAATGTTTAAAAGAAGGATAAAAAAATAGAGACAGAAAAATAATACTTTCTTTAGGTATAGATTATTCTTAATGTTTCAGAAAATGAAAACTTCTTAAGAGAATGGTGACTTTTAAAGACTATCTCAAATGTTTATAAAATTTAATAATATTCTTAGAAGTCTTAAAAAATAAATTCTTAATTTTAAACATTCTTTGCTTGCTTCCTGAATTCATTAAAGTCATGACTTTCTTCACCTATAGAAAATCAAGGTTGATACTATTACAAATAATGAGACTTGAGTCTACTACAGGAACATTGTAGCTGCCAAAAAAAAGAGAAGTAATGGTTGATTTATTTAGAGAAATGTTTATATTATGGAAATATTCATGAGATAAAACATGATATTTTATGGTATGTGCATTTAATATTTGTTTTCTAGTGTGTAATGCATATTAGAATTCATAGCTTGAAATCTTCTTAGTATATATCATTTACCCCTTTCACTGCCCAAGGGATTAAAAATACATGTAGGAAAACAAATTGACTGATTCATATTATATAATTTATACATAAACAAAATCAGGAACATTAAAGGCATGCAATTAGTATAATAAGAATTAGATAAATAAAATTTAAATGTATTAAATTTAAATGTTTTAAAATTTAAATTATATTAAGAAAATGTGTCATATTAATATACCATAATTTTAAGCCATATATTTATATAAATATAAGTATATTTAAATATTTATATGAAAAAGATATATGTGTATATATTTATATATGTTAGCTTCTTTTTGAAATTGAGGAAATCCAACTAAACATATGTGCAAGTCTGTACAATTTAGTTCAGCAAATCCACAAATATGTATTCTGCACCTAATACATGCCGGAATTTCTTCCAGTTTCTGCAGAAATGAAAATCAAGATAGACAATGTCTCTCAGCTTACATAGATTATGTTCTAATAAATCATCCCTGATTTGATATAGCCCAATCATTTTATCATGAGTTACAATCTCAATTTCATATCTTTTTACTTCAGCTTTCTGTTTATTTTACTATATTATCACACATTTGCAAACTTCAAAAGTTGAGCTCAACATCTTCAGCAATTCCATTCCTCCTTAAAATGTGTTTTTAGACTACTATATATAGTGATATTCAATTTAAAAATAACTTTAATTTAGTTAAGATACATGATCTCTTACTCTTTCTGTGGCTATCTGATTAAATACAAAAATAACCACATAATCAAATTCATTAGAATTCCAATAATACTGGTATATATTATGTAACACTGATCATTGATTTCAGTTATGATTTGCACCATCTTATTGGACAAACCATTATTACAGCTTCTTTATTAATTCATTTATTATTTATAAATTAAGCGTCAACTTGGACTAGGCCATGTGCTAGGTAACGGGGAAATAAAATGCTGAGCAGAGTATATACAAGTTTTATCTTCATGGTGCTCACAAATTAGTGGAGCACTTAAAAAGTCAATCTAAAAGCAAAAGGAACTAAATATATACTTGTAAATATGGTCTCAACAGAATCTTCAAAGTAGAGCCTCCAATTCTCTTCCCTGTATGTCTTAGTACTCATTGTAGAGCCTATGAAAATGCTGTCTATGAAGTTCTTCTTTTTCAGTAACCACTTTGCAAATAGCTAGATAATCTGTACGAAAATTTAGAAATCAGATTTGCTGTTTTTAAAATTGTTGCTTTGTATGCAAGAAAGAAGTAAAAAAACTATCTTCCTAAATTGACCTATATTTGAACTTTTTGGGAAATATGGAATTACAGTTTTAAATGGGATTTGTCATGATGTAGCAATTAAAACTTGCCTATTTTAAGTGTTATGATTTATGCATTATTAATTAAGTATAAGATGCAGAGGTGAAGGTATGCATGTTGACTTCTATCATTTTTATTTATTTTTTCATCCCTTCTCTCTACACTACTGAAAAATAATCTTTTTTACTTATAGTGAAGTTCCCAACTACATCCTTAAAAGCTAAGATGTATTGAAGAAAACTGCCTTAGTTCTCACTTTCTCCTTGTGGTAATGTTATCTATTAACCTCTTCCTTACCTTTTGTTATCTCGGTTATTCAAGACTGTCTACAATTTTAAAATATAATGCATGATTGCTCTAAATAAAAATTGAAAAGATGTTATTATAATGACATATTATATATCAATGATTTTAAAATATAATGCATGACTGCTGTGAATGAACATTTTAAAGTTGTTTTTATTATGATTATGTCAAACATCCATCTTTACAATAAAAAGGTTTATTTAATATCTTCAAAGAACTCCTGTGACTATTTTAAGAACAGCTAAGCAGTTGATTTGGTTTCTTAGTTTGCCTAAAGGAAAAGTTTGGAATTATCATCGTCATATGATACCAGTGGTAAAGTCACAGGAAATCAAATGCATCCTAGTTCCAAAGGCAAATTCTCACATAACTTTCTACCTCTGTGGAGTTATTGACTCTGATATAAGTTTTCTAGACTAGGCTTGTTCTATTTGGCTGTAAGCTATTTTTGGAGAACTCATATGTGGAACCTGGAAGTCGAAAATAATCCACAGGGAAACTATTCAGAATTGTAATTTCTAAGGAACTATTTTCCAGGATAAGCACCTTGGTTCCTTTGAACAGTCCTCATAAGAGTTGCACTCATGTCTCACCATCATTTGTAGTGGCTGGAAAGCTTAGTTTATTTCTTCAGAGGCTTGTAGTTTCCACTACTCTTCTTTATCCACAAACAGCAGTCTGCTACCTGTGTTCTAGAAATGTGATCAAACTTGTAGTTTGTTTGTATGTTTCTCTCATTCTTTATGGAGTTGTGGTATTATGAATGGCACTTCATAGATTGCTTGAAGGTAACAATGTTTAGTCTACCATCTGTAATTCATCAGCTTGGTAAAATGCTCATTGATGATCATCTCCTCTTTAAAAACCTTAATTACACAATCATTTAATCATTTATTCCTGTAAATTCATACATCTCCTAGCATCATAGGTTAAAAAATATTTTTCATTAATTTTATTATTTTCATTTTCTTTGGCTTTTCTTCCTTTTCCTTTTTCACTCCTTTTCCCACAGATAACTCCTAGACCCACAACCAACACATGCACACAAAGACGTGCTGGACCATCCATGTAGGCATCTTTTCTTCCATATCTTTCTCTAAGTTGTATAATTTTGTATATACATAAACATAAATATTATCTTTATATGTAATTTATTTCATCTTTATTACATTTGTATATAAAGGGTTTTTTTATAATTGTGTGAAGCTGAAAATTTATGTCAACATATTTGTCTTCATTTTTCATTCAATTATAATTTATCTTGTTATCAAATGACTTAGTACATCTCCAATTCACTGCTTTAGTGCATGCATAATAATATAAAGTGTGGATATGCCATAATATCACAATTTACACAATTATTCTCTTACAAGTAGAAATCCATTTCATTTCATGATTCTTTGTAACTCTAAAAAATACTAATTGTCCCAAGTCCTTATAGATTGATGTTTTCATATCAGTGAGGTTAATGGGTTGGACAATACAAATTCATATATCTGTATATATTTCCCAAATACTTACCTAACAGGCTGTAACAATTTATATGTGCATGGATAATATATTACGTACTCTTGAACATAATTTTCTACCAGAAAGATGTTACAAGAGTTTTTCAATTTTGACATCTGCTTCCTAAAATGTGATATAGCTCATTGTTCCTTTTCTTTGCATTACCCTGAAAACTAACGAGTTTGAGCATCTTTTCATTAAAATTTGCTCTTCTATTAATTGCCTCTTCAAGTAATTTGCACATTTTGTAACATTTAGCACTCTTCTTGTCATTTATCAAGTACTATTATAAATTACAGATAATAACTCTATCTTCAGCATTGCAAATATTTTTTATAATTTATTATCTACCCATGTATTCTGTTCATGTTTTTTTTATGTTCACTTTTTCTTAATAAAATATGACTATCTTTTCTTTTTCAGCTTCTGATTTTTTTTTGTCTTGGTTAAGAAGTTTTCCCCAACACCTTTGCCATTCGTGTAGTTTTCTTACTATATTTTTTCACGTTTAATCATCTAATATATATGTAAGACATTTTCACATATGATGAAATTATTGATATAATTTTATTTTTTCTCAGTGAATGGAAATTAGTACTTTCACTTGCTATTTAGAATATAACCTTTCCTAACTGATTTCAAATCGTCTTTGCCACGTATTAAATTAAAATATATATTGAGGTCTTTTTTACAGATTCCTTCTTCTGTTCCTTTTTTATTTTGATACCTCAGCCAGTAAAATTAATAGATTTAATATGTGTTCTAGCAGCTTAAAATAAAAATGTCTGCCACTAATTTTATCTGACTATCCTAGGGACATTTATCATTTATAAAAACATTAAAATGATTTTATCCAATTAAAACTGATAACAACTATGATGATATTCTAATGAAAATTGTTTAAGTGAATCTTTTATTTTTATAATAATTAAAAATTTTAATAATACAGTTTTTGTATATAAGTAGATGGACTTAATTCACATAGTTCAGACATAATTTTACATTCTTCAACTAGATTTCATGTAAGTGGCATTTTTTCTAGCAAAATATTCTAAATTTAAAATATATTAATGTTGTCTGACATATATTATTTCCTTTATGAATTTATTGCTAAAATGGGGAAAATCATTTATTAGAGTACAAAATGAACATAAAATCAATTTAGCATACTTTAATTTTAATTTCAGTTGTTATTTAACTAAACAAATATATTAGTCACAAAACAAGACATGTTTTCTCTTTTTGGTGGTTATGCCATTTTACACAATTTCATTGTATTTACAAGAACGTTTGAATAAACAAGTAATGATAGTGATAAAGAAAAATTCTGTCTAGATCTTGATTTTAATAGAAATTATTTTAATATTTCATTATAGTTTATTTTTATTCCAGTTTACCTTGAATTTTATTCATAATGACTGATATTTTAGTCAATTTTTTATTGGCTAGCCATATGCAGGAGGATGAAATTAGACTCCTACCTTTCACCATACACAAAGATTAACTCAAGATGGATTAAAGATTTAAATGTAAGTCCTCAAACTATATAAATCCCATATGAAAAATATAGGAAATACCCTTCTCAATATCAGCTTTGGCAAAAAAATTATGGCTAACTCCTCAAAAGCAATTGCAACAAAGACAAAAACTGACCCATGGGAACTAATTAAACTAAAGAGCTTCTGCATAGCAAAACAAACTATCAACAAAATAAGTAGACAACCTAAGTAATAGGAGAATATATTTGCAAATTTTTCATCCAAAAAAGTTTAACATTCAGAATCTATAAGGAACTTTAACAATTCTATAAGCAGAAAACAAATAACCCCAATAAAAGGTGGGCAAAAGACATGAACCAACAATTATCAAAAGAAGACATACAAGTTGCCAACAAATACATGAAAAAAATGCTTAGCATCACTAACCATCAGAGATATGCAAATCAAAAACACAATGAGATACCATCTCACACTTGTCAGAAGGGCTATGATCAAAAAAAAAAAACAAAACAAAACAGATGCTGGCTAGGCACCAGAGTAAAGGGAACACCTATACACTGTTCATGGGAATGTAAATTAGTTCAGCCACTGTAGAAAGCAATTTGGAGAATTCTCAAATAACTTAAAACATTCGGACAGTGTTTTACCATTTGGACAGTGTAAAACCATTCAACCCAGCGATTCTATTACTGGTTGTATACCCAAAGGAAAATAAGCTATTCTACCAAAAAGACACATGCACTTGCAGGTTCATCACAGCACAGTTCACAGTAGCAACAACATGGTATCAACTTAGGTGCCCATCGACAGTGGACTGAATAAAGAAAACGTCATTCATACTCACCATGGAATACTCCACAGTCATATAAAAATGAGATCATGTCCTTTGCAGTAACGTGGATGCAGCTACAGGCCACCATCCTAAGGGAATTATTGTAGGAATAGAAAGCCAAACACTGCATGTTCTCGCTTACAAGTGAAAGCTAAATATAGGGTACACTTGGAAATAAAGATGGCAATAATAAACACTGGTAGTATTTATAGTATTTACAAGGCTACTAATGACTTTCTTTTACTAAAATGTAGCTATAATAAACACTGGTGAGTACTGGCAATAATAAACACTGGTGAGTACTAGAAGGGGGAGAGAGGAAGAGGGGTGGGGCCTGAAAAACTACCAATTGGGTACTATTCTCACTGCTATGATGGGATCACTCATCCCAAACCTCAACATCGCACTGTAAACCCATGTAACGAAAGTGAACACGCTACCCTTAAATGTAAAATAAAAGTTGAAATGAAAAAAATATATGTATATGTATATAATAAAATAGGCCAATAGATATATATGAGTTAGAATGGAGAGAAGGATGTCTGCTCGAAAAAATATTTGGGTAAAATTAAGCATTGATACAATTATTTATTAATACAATGATATGTGATGGTGGCAATGTTCTATTCTGCATTTTCTAGTATGATACTTAATAGGCATATGTGGCTATTGATCACTTGAAAGTGAGCATAACAACTGAGGAAGTTAATTTTAACTTTGCATTAAATAATTAATTGACATTTAAATAGGCATACGTGGCTAGCAGCTGCAATATTTGGACAATGAGAATATGGACAGTGTAAAAAGATAAAAGATTGGACAAGATCACCTAGTTCAATGGTTCTTAACTGATTGGTACCAACACCCTATATTCATAGAAAACATGCTGTAAATACCCTTCATTGTTCTGAAATACAATTTGTAATACAACAGTATAACCTGCTTATAAATATGGTTTAAAATGTTAATATGGTATCCTAACCATAGTACAAAGAAGAAATAAAAGAAAAACAATTTCTTTATTTATTTTTTGTTTTGGAGACAGGGTCTTACTCTGATGCCCATGCTGGAGTGCGGTGTTGTGATATCAGCTCATTAAAACCTCTGCCACCCAGGCTGAAGTGATCCTCCCACCTCAGCCTCCTTTGTAGTTGGGACTACAGGCACATGTCACCAGGTAAAAAATGTATTTTAATATATAAATGATCAGGAATGACTACAACAAAAGACAGAATGAGGTAATCAGACACTTGGATGTGTAGTTTTAGTAACCATAAATATGGTAGCTACTAATGGGATTTCATTTAGGTGTGTTTATCAACAATTTAGTACTATGAATAGTGCTGCTGTCAGTTATAAACATTTACAAAATGCAGCACAAAATTTGGAAAAGTTCAAATTAAACAGTGTTTCTTCAATGGAGATAATAGTTAGCTACATTTTAGTAAGTCATTAGTAGCCTTGTAAATACTATTGTTTACATGTTAAAATGGCATCAGCTTCTAAATTCAGATCATATACACAAATGTTCACCTCATCAGTTCTTAGCAGAATATTCAGAAGTTGCGGATGATGCAGAAAATAATATTGTTGGAAATGGCTTGTCATATACATTTCAGTAGAATTAGTGGCGCTTCGTATTGCACAGGTAAAATGTACATATTTATGTAAAACAAATGTACATGAGCAAGTTGATGGCTGAGGTTCAATGAAAGATCTGATATATACACTATGAACACAAAAAAACTTTATGTATATTGATTTTTATAGTGACTTTTTCCTACAGAATCTAAATTCTTTTCATATTAACTCAATTTAAAAGGGAGAATATTTAATATCTTTATTTCAGAATCAGTGATAATTATTATAAATTATCACTAGGAGACAGAACATGTACATTCTGAAGTATGTATTAAACTTTCAATTAATCATTTTGGATAATCAAGGATTATTTAAGTAATTGATTTCTTAAAATCCAAAGACATTAGTGGAATTAGAAGTGAAAGAGGCAGTGAGTTCTGGGTGCCATGTATATGTCATTGATAACTGAGTACATCATATTGAAAATAATTATTAATATCCCTACTCGGGATCAGGTGTACATTAAATTTTTATTTTATATTTCGTTTTTTTCTCAGCGGAAATTCACTTCTAAAATAAGATTGGGATAATTCGTTGTTTAGTTCATGAAAAAAAGCAGCTAAAAGCAAGGATTAAAAATAATTGTTTTTAAATATTATGTTTTAATTTAAAATATATACATGTACTTTTATTCACCAACATATTGATAGATCCAATAATTACAGAAAAAAACAAATAATCTACTATTACGTTTTTTTCCAAAATAAAATAAGAACTCAAGGAAATGTTTATAGTAGTGAGACCCTGTAACTTCTTTGGGAAAATATAAGTGGGACATGGAATAACTATAAGGCAGAGATAATATTTGCATAAAAACATCTAAAGAAGGCAAAGAACTCTTGGAAAAGAACTTGTAGCAGAAAATAGAAGTCATAGAATTTGTATTGCTCAGCTTGAGTTATGAGAAGCCCAGAAAAAGTTTTCTGAATGAGTTATTTTTTAAAAGGTTATATAAGTATGTTAAAAATCAGTTGTTACATTATAAATAAGTAATATTAAAGGATAATTGTATACTAATAGCATATTTATTAGAAAAGTATACATTCTTTTATCTATAAATCTATATATCTACCTATCTTTTGTTTCTTATATCCAGGATTTTTTCAGTTATATTGAAATTAGTTTTCTTGGACTGATGTAAAAATATTATAAATGCTCTAATTATTGCTAAATTGCAAAATTTTTCATATATTCCATCTATCACTTGTGGTATTACCTGGAGAACCATGCAATCAAATAAATTAGTGTCATGCCTATCATGGTCTAAATCTAAGTGAAGTTCTCTCTTGAAGTAAAAAAGAATCATGAAAATTAAATCTACTAAACTAACTGAGATGCCAGTATAATTACAAATGCATATATTATTATTTGAGAATAATTATCTGGATTATATCTCATCTGAGTATGTGTCTGAATTTGGTATATTTGCTTAAAAGATTCTAAGACAAATTTTAAAGTCACATTTTTTCTTATTTTTCCATATATCTCCAAAAACAGGACAAATATTTCTTTATAGTAAATACTTAAGCTTAAAAATGCTAAATCTCACTATTTAATGAAAAACGTCCTTTGTTCCATCTTTTATTTATTAGATCTCACTACTAGCTTTAGTATATAAGCTTTGGCCTATGTGTGTTAATAAAATTGTATTTCTAATAACTTCTATTAGTAATAGACCATGTAATAGATTAAAATTACTTTGCATAATTTTTGCAATGATCTACCTTTAAAGTATGTATTATATCTGTCTCTATTTACTCAGTCAACTATCTAGTTCTATTTAGCATCAGCTTTTACCTTTTCTTCCAGAATATGCTTTAAACTGATCAGCTTCCTTTCTTGTAGCATATTAATCCACTCTTTACAAGTAGGCTGAGCTTTTAGAAGGTAAAAATTATTTACATGAGAACTTCCACTACTACAAAAAAATTGGGTATCATGAAAGAGACTTACTCAACTTCTTGGGAGAACACCCCCAAAACAACAACAAACCCCCCACAAAATATATAAAACAATGGCTTTCAAGACATTAGACATCTAACAATGAAGGACAGTAATCCCTGGAAAATGGCAAAGGAAGCCCTCTGATTGCTCCAGCTCAGTGCCTTGAGAAAGCATTCAGGATTCATGCAGAAAAGGGGAGTTGAGTTGGAGCTCAGCAGACTCCCTGAATTGAGGAGATGAGGAGACCAAGAGAGTTAGATTTCAAAGGACAGAGTTCTAGAGAAGAAAGAGTTCCACAGTTAAAAAGAACCTCAATGTTCTAATCAGTACATGCATAGGAGGAAATTGCTTGAAGCCAGGGAGAGAACCATCTAAAATGATTAAAAGAAGTAGTGTCCAGCGTTGCCACAGTGCCTGTTTCAACTGGTCAGACAAAAAATACTCACGATTCAGAGGACTTGGGTTGAGTACACAGAACAATATTTCCTCCGTAGTGAGGAGTAAGGAACTCGAGACAGAGCACTGCTCCAGACCTACATAAGAAGTCATTAAAGCAACACTCACATAGATGAAATTATTTCCAAAAAACTAACTACATTCCAGGAGAAAGATCAAGATAGGAATATGAAAATATCCACAACCCGACAAGGTAAAATTTAGTGTCTTGTTTTCAATCAAGGATTGTCAGGCACTCAGAAAGGTAGGAAACTGTAACCCATAATGACAAGAATGATCAGTCCTCTAACTGGCAGCCAGTAATGGAAGAAAACCTTCTCCTCTGCCTGATGGGGGCTTATCTAAACACCTTATAATGACCTCGTCTTAGCGAGATGCCTTGGAAAAGAATGGTAATTTTCTACAAGACATTCCTGCCACTTATATAACTAACAAATTAACTAACGAAACTAATCAACTGAAGGTGTATATGCATATGTGCGTACCAATATATATTTATATAATTCAGAACTCCTTAGTCCTCAGGTTTCGGAAATAATTTCTTTCCGTCAATCATATGTAATACTTGGTCAACATCTGTTATTGGAACTGAGGAAACTAGGAAAGTCAAAGACTGCAAGTACATTTCATTCTCTTACAGATGGTCATAAATGAAATGATTCTTGAGCTGGTAACCACAGCAGCAATTGCCTGACTGAGAAAAGATAGTTTCTTTAGCTTTCAGTGTTGGCGTGTGTATTTATCCATTCTGACGCTGCTAATAAAGATATACCAGAGACTGAGTAATTTAAAAAGGAAAAGGGTTTAATTGACTCACACTTTGGCATGGCTGAAGAGGCCTCAGGAAACTTACAATCATGGTGGAAGGGTAAGGAAGCACATCCTTCTTCACATGGCAGCAGCAAGAAGTGTCCAGCAAAAGGGGGAAAGGCTCTTATAAAATCATCAGATCTCATGAGAACAGCATGAGAGTAACCACCCCCGTGATTAAATTACCTCCCACCAGGTCCCTCCCAGGACATGTGGGGATTATGGGAACTACAATTCAAGATAAGATTTGGGTGGGGAAAACAAAGCCAAACCATGTCAGCTATAGCTTTCCAAGTGATGGGTCATGGATGCCAGTTATTACAAATAGGGTATGGATGCCTAAATATCGATTCTTCTCACTCATTGAACAGCCTGTTTGGGCCTCTGGGTAGCAGGTCAGAATCTCTGAGATGGGCCTGCTTAGACATGAGAAGCCTAAACATCTTATGTGATGTAAGTTTATGAAGACCAGATGTAAACCACCTAATTAAATGTAATAAAACTCTTTCTTATAAAACTATCAGGGATGGATTTTACTTTTTCTTCCATTTGACCACTCATTACTTCAGTAGCGGTCCCTGGAACATGACTTCTATATCATGGGCTATCCAGAAACAAAGTTAGAGGAATCTGTGGAATTGCTTCATTAGGCAATTGAGGCCTCGGGGGCAGCACAGAAAGACGGAAGGAGGTAGAAAGGGAGAGAGTATCAGGGTTTGTTAATTGAGCTAACCTCCTTTAACTGTGAGTAATTTCTGGATCCTATGGGACAAACATTAAGGGGCAATTTAAACTGTGTTTTAAGACCATCTATGGTGGGAGATAAAGGGGTTAGAAATTGAACTATAACCTCCTTGTTTCTAATGGTGAAAGCTTTGCCCCAGAAAATGTTAAATTCTCTGCACTTAAAATCTTGCATGTATAAGAGTCGGTTATTGTCCAAGAGCATAAAAAGAGAAAAGCACAGGGATGGAGAACTAGAAGCAAGACAGGTGGTATTAATATGATGTGAGTGACCACCAGGTTGTGCTTGCATAAGGGTAGTCAGAATCCACATAGATCTGCTCCTTACAGGGTCCAGTGGAACAAGGAACAGATGAGGTCAAGAGAAGTTGAAGAGGTATGTAAGAGGCACTCTTTTGTCATGGAGCCCTGATGTAGGTGGTTCACTCAGCCTGGAAAACACTTCCTCTCATACTGGCCAATTTCTACTCATGCTTTGGGATTCATCTCAAAGGTTACTTTCTTAAAGAAGTCTCCCATGACTTTCGCCTTTTCCTGGTTGGGAGCCTTGACAGCTTTCTTATCAGACCTTTATGTCTTCTCCTCTATCTAGCAAATGTCAGAATTTGTTTTGATATGTGCATTTGTAAAAATCTTTAATACAAATCTCATTCTTCAGTTGGAAGATCCTTGAGGGCAGACATCATTTTTGTTTAATAATATATCCACCATAGCAATAACTGTTTGGAATTTAATAGGTGATTAATGAATGCATGTTAAGTGATTAAGCAAATTATATTTATAATAATTATACCTTTATCTTAATCTTCATAAAGAAAATGAAAGATATGTATAAAATGTATTTATATAAAATAAATTGACTATCTTCACTTCATGTACAATATCAGGTGAATTTGGTAAAATATCAGGTGCATTTGGTACAGAGTTAATGCATGACTACATATCATTTATTTACAGGTAAAATCCTATAATTACATAGTACTTCTTGATGTCTTATGAAAAAAATTCCTCACACATTCAAAGATTATCAGTATGTTGATGAACATTATAGTGGCAGTAATAATTTTGCTGTTTAATATTGTTTCAAAGGTCATTGTTGGCACTCTTTCAAGTTCTAAGAATAGAACTAATAACACAAGATATATTGTTTATTCAAATGAGAAGATAAAAATGAAAATACGTTTTCATTTAATAGTAACTACTGTTAAAATTAACTATTTAACTGCAGGTAAAACAATGATAAAATGATTATTGTAATCATTACAAAAGTTGTGATGTTGAAAATATATTACATACAAATACTATGTGGGAAAGTATTATAGGATAACTCATTAACTTATATCAGTGTATAAAGATATCACAGAGTCCTCTGTTGGAATCTTGGTTATAAAACTTGTTAGTTATTTCACTTCAATCAGGCTTATTAGCCTCTCTGATATTCTTTGTTTGTATGTACAAAATTAACACCGCCGTATTTCAAGTACTCTAAGATGCCGTAGAATGTAGGCCACATCGTTGTTTTACACATCATTAATAAAAAACAAAAGGCCAACAATTCCACCAATTTTCACATGAATCCTGATTTCAGAGATGTTAATAGAAAAAAAGAATAAGAAATGATTACTCTATTTAAATGGATGAAATACGGTAGGCTTTTTTGATCATTAAATGAGATAATGAAAGCACAAACATTAACACATGCCTGAAGTGTCAGATTTCAGTAATATCAGCAACACAAAAATACTTGGAAGTCTCTACTATCTTTAAAATAACTGGGAAACATAATATAACCTGTCTAAATTTGGGGAGTGGGGTTCAGATGTATTTTTAAAGATTTTCTTTATTACTGGGTGTAACAAGCATTGGTATAATCATTTTGTTTTTGATCATTTAATTTCTTTTGTCCTTTTCAATTCATTTCATTTGGTTTTAGAATTCAACTTTAGTGCTTTTGACTTAACAATAAAAGATTACAAAAGTGAAAACATTATCCAGATGGGTTTGCTTTCAAAATGTTTGATATATAAGTTTATTCATTAAGTTGAAACATGCTTACGTATTTAAATAAATCACCCATGCTTACATTCTTAATTCTTTGTCATTTATATTTCCATCATATTTGTCAAATGCTTTAAAGATTCAATCATGAGATATAATTCTACTATGATGATCACGTGTATTTTTAAGCTACATGCATTTTTGAAGATCAGTCAGTGTCTAAATGAAATAACAACTCACCGTATATAATTTTGTGAAGTGTTTATTATTGTAGTTGTCTAGCTGTATAAATCAGTTAGGTTTTAACTCATTGTAACAGCGTAGACTGAATGACCTACTTACACTACAACAAATTACTTTTGTTTTACAAACCTTTTTTTGTAATATATCAGATGTCTAAACATAACACTTTCTGAATTCGCAATAAAACAAGATAGATGTCTGGTTCCTATGAATGACCAACAAGAATAACCTTTGTTGTCAAAAATAATAACTGGTTTTACTTTTAGTGTTTTATGTTGCATAGATCACATAGATCACTTGATGCCATAGGTCAATTCTTCATCATCTCCTTCTAATTCTATTTTTAAAAAATTTATATGCCTCCTCTCCTCCAAATAACTGTAGAAAGTAAGTTTTTTAAAAGTATGTCATTAGAAACAAACTCTGCAGAATAACACATTTATATAATAGTTTAATTTCTGTGTTTACAACCAAAAAAATCTTTGGCGTTGCAATGACAAAATGCTAACCTCCACTGGAGTTATTAAAATGTTGATTATTTCATATTTGTATATTGAAGAAAATAATGACAGTTTCCATTAAAAAATGAGTAATAGCTTCAGTATGAAAAAGAGGAATGGGAAAAAAGAATTACCTAATAGGGATAATATGTGTTGTTATTATCAGACTCTAGTGCCAGCATTATAAATATAGTAAATGTGTTGACATACACATATCTAAAAACCACACATAACATGCACTTAAATAGATTCATATAAAATAGTCACATACGAAAGCATTTTTATAAATAAGAAAAAGATATATCTTTACATTTTGCAATGTCTGGATGTTCTGATGGGATTGTTATCTCAAAATGAATAATCGAAAAGTCCCCTTTTCAAATTTGTTAGTGAAATAATTGGGAGTGACAGAAACCAAATACTGTCTCTATATTTCTGTAATTTCCTTCTTTCTTGACAATAGAACCCCACATTAATTTATTTGCTAGGTATGTAAATTATCTAAATAAAGACAACCAAATAATCTGAAATCCAAGGAGAAATGAGTATCTCCACGTAGAGATATGATGTGAACATTGGCTTACCCCTGGCAGAGTGTACAAGGAGTAGACACTGAGCAATATAGAAGTGAGCAGAAAAAATAAGCTCTTTAATTAATGGCCAAAGTATGACCAGCATAAAATAATATAATCTACTCAATAGAAGTCAATAACTGAGATAACTGCAAAATATCCCAAATATTTAGAAATTAAACAACACTTCTAAAAATCATGACCTGAAGAAAAAACTTATGCAATAATTGAGAAAATATTTTGAATTGTAAGAAAATTAAAATACAATATGATGATGTTTGAGGAGCAGCTGAAGAAATACTTAAAGATAAATTTATAGCAATAAATACTTACATAAGTAAAAGAGCCCTAAGTCAGAAACCTAATTTTTTACCTTAAGAGCCTAGATAAATAAGAGCAAAGTATACTCAAACCAAGTAGAAGGAAGAAAATAATGAAGATGAGATCAAAGAAAAAAAGTAATAACTTCCGAATCTGGTTATTTTCAGATCCACGTTCTGGAGATATAATTTATGTATAATAAACTGCACATTTAATGTGTACAATTTCATACATTTTCATATATGTATACACCTGTGTAATTATCAGCACAGATAAAATAATGAGCTTATCTGCAGTGAAAAATGATCTCTTCAATATCCTGATTCCAATACTTTTGAAAATATATATCCAGAAGTGGAATGGTTGGGTCATTTGGCAGTTCTACTTTTAGTGTTTTGAAGAACTTTCATACTATTTTCCATAGTGGTTACGCCATTTTACATTGCCACAATGTACAAGAGATACAAAACATATCTTTGGTTTTTCTGACTTGTCCTAATAAGTGTGAAGTGATAGCTTGTTGTGGTTTTGATATCTACATTTCTATGTTTACTGTAGTATTATTTACAATAGTCAAGATATGTAAATTACTCAAAAGTCCATTGATGAATGAATAAAGAAAATGTGGTATGCATATGTGAGTGTGCATGGGGGTGAGTGGGTGGATGTGGAGGTGTGTATGTAAACACACACACAAACACAGGCACCCACACAAACACAATGGAATATTGTTCAGACTTAAAAACATAAAGAATTTCTATCATTTGTGACAACGTGGATGAACCTGGAAGACATCATACTAAGTGAAATAACACAATCTCAGAAACCTAAATTTTGTATGAGTAACCTGACATGAGATACGAAAAATAGTTAAACTCATAAAAGCAGAGAATAGATTAATGGTTGTCAGGGATGTGGGGAGATTGTGATGCTGCTCAAGAGGTAAAAATTTTAATTCACAGGCTGAATGAATTCTAGAAATCTGCTGTATAGATTGTCTAAGGTAGATCTCATGTTAAGTGTTCTTACCACACACACACACACACACACACACAGAGGGACACAAATAAAGTTTTGAAAGTGATGGACTATGTTTATTACCTTGGTTTTGTGAAGCATGAGTAGTTCCTCAGTAGAGCTGTTAAAAATTATAAGGATACTCATAACTCCTAAAGTTTTTTGTGCCCACTTATAATCAGTTAGTCCCTCTATACTATGTTTCCATACTCCCACATTTCTAGACAACCACTGATTTTCTTTCTATCACTATCGATTCATTTACGTTTTCTAACATGTACACTAACAGAATTATACAGTATATATGTCTTATGACTCCTACTCAATATTGCCATTTGGAGGTTTATGCTATTGTATTCTAATTCATTCATTTTTATTGCTGGATAGAATTCCTTTATGTGTATATAACACAGTTTGCTTTTTCATGCCTGTTGATGGACATTATGCTGTTCCCAGGTTTTGAGTATTAGCAATAAACTGCTATGAATATTCTTATGTAAGTCTTTGCTTGGATATAACAATTTATATTTCTGAGATAAATGTTAGGAATGAAATAACTGGGTCATATGCTGCAAGTATTTTTAAAGTTTTATGTAATTTCCAAAATGGTTTCCAAAGTGACTGTACCATCTTACATTCCCACAGCAGTCTAGGAGAGTTTGAGTCATGCTGCATTCTCAGGAACATTTAGTGTGATCAGTATTATTAATTTTAAACATTCAAATGGATTTTCATTGTATTATGTTTTGATTTACTTTACATTTTCCTAATGATTAGTAAAATGACGTGGAAAGTAAGTGCGCTTTGCCTATTTTTATGTGCTTATTCGTTACCCACATTTCTTTTCTTGGTGAGATATCTATTCAAATCTTTCTATTTGTTTTAGTTTGTTTTCTTTATTATTGTTGCGTTTTGAGATCTCATTATCTAGCTTGGATATGAGGCCTTTATCAAATATGTGCTTTTAAAATGACTTCTCTGAGTCTGTACTTTTTCTTTATTTTAGTAAAGTTTTATTTTGATTTGACAAAAATAATTATATATATGTATGGGATACAATGTGATGTTTTGATATGTGTATACAAATTTAACATCACCTCTCCCATTTATGTGTTTTATGATTAGAATGTTTAAAATCTACTATTTAAAAAAATTTGAAATATATAATGCATTATTAACTATGGTCACCATGCTGTTCAATAGATTCTCTTAAACTTATTCCTGCCATCAATTTGGAACTTTGTACCCTATGACCAGCATGTCCTATTTTCCCATCTTCCCCACCTCCCGGCCTCTGGTAACCACCAATATAATTCTCTGCTTCTTCTACATATTAAATTTTTTTTTTTTTTCTTTTTTTTGAGATGGAGTTTTGCTCTTGTTGCCCAGGCTGGAGTGCAATGGTGCGATCTTGGCTCACTGCAACCTCCGTGTCCTGGGTTCAAGTGATTTGCCTGCCTCAACCTCCCAAGTAGTTAGGATTACAGGTGGTGGTTGTGCAATGGTGAAGGCAGTTATAGCATCTTGAGATTTGAATTGCAGCTACATTAAATTGGTTGTTTTTATATTAAAGCCACTTAAAAGTAGACTACTGAATTTACTTTCCTCGTCTCTTCATTTTTGCTTGTGAATAATTTTGTGAGATAAATCGACTTGTCTTTAAAACACCTTAGAAAAGTTTTATTTACTGCATCACTTTTGTATCAGAAGTTCAGGCATTGATTATTTGATCTGGTTGAATATGTGGGAGCTGAAGAACAATCCTGATGCCACCTGAAAATGAGAAACTGGTAGTCTAAGAACATGTTAGCAAAATTGTTCTGTAATTAATCAGCTGTGGTCACCTGGAATAAGGTATCTAAAAGACTAACTTTGAAAAAATAAGTTAAATGTAAATTAGAGCATAAAATATGGAAACAAATATTTACAGACTTTGTATTTTAATGAATTTTCTGGGTATATTGTGTTCTGGTGCAAATAACCCCTTCAAGGAGCAACAAAGTTTCAGTGCCTGACTCTTCCTAGCACTTAAAGGTAAAATAGCTTATAAGATTCCGGACTTTGAAAGTAGTGTCATGCATTTGATATGTGGCTCTGACTCATTCACCGAATGACTAACGAAAGTCAGAACGAGAGAAGGCCAGCTCATCTAGGTTGCAGAGCACTAGTGTTTGATGTGCCTTTTATTTAGGAGAACCAGAAGTTATCAGTACTACCTGTAAACTCATAATCATTTGTGGAAATAATGAATGCAGTTGCTTCATATATGCAGATATATAAGCACTTTAGTAATTTTACTCTACTATCCTTCATTATTTAAGAAAAGACATACCTTAAAGATTTGCTTTTTAATTTTGTTATAGCATCACAAGTATATTTTGACCAAACTAGAAGACGAATAAGCTTCATCTGGAGTTTATAAAGGTGACTGATAGGACTGTGAATCTTTGCTACTGTGGAGAAGGTAAGTGAACCTTTCTTTATCAAATGGGTGGTTTTGTAATGCTGGAGATGTTACATTGGTACTATTGCTAAATTTGAGTAGTAAAAGTACATGTGGAAGTGTATATATGGGTATTGAATACTGAAAAAGATGATCAGTGGAGAATATTGTGAGTTTGTTCAGTTGTTTGTCATCGATACCTTCTTATCCTGAAAAATAATGGTCTTAAAATTAGGTTCTATAAATTAAATGAATTTTTATGATATTTGATAGATAAGGTAAAATCCGTCTTTTTGCTGCCCTTTCAGTTGGCAGTAGAAGTCACAGCAAGGTGAATAGTGAGTGGAAAACTTCAATGGTTGGCTTCAGCATTCCAGTATCAAGTAACTGCTTTGTGGATATCGAAAGGTCAACACATGAGCAGTGGCTCCTTTCCTTCTGAAGCATGACTTCAATAAAATAGTTTGCCCTGGCTGTCTATACCTCCTGGGGCAGTTTCATGGTATATACTTCTCTAGCCATCTCAACAAACCTGTAAACTCTTCATTTCTTTTATTAGATCCCTCCCTCTTAAATGCAAAGAGTTGGTAAGTTTTTTGCACTAATTTCATCTCTTCATTTCTGAATTCAAGTCTGTCTTTACCTACACTGTCTGATTCTTCAAGTTTTGCCTTTTCCAAAGACATAATATTGTTTCATGGTTCAAGTTTTAGCACATATTATTATAACTGCCTCAGTATCCCTCTTTGCCATCTGTAAATTATATTCTCACTCTTAAACAAACATTTCTTTGGCAAAGTCTTTCCTGCAGAGTTGCTATTTGTACTTTGATGTCCTTATCGCTATATTTACCTACTCATATAGCACATACATGACTTACACTGTCAAATTTCTTTCCCTATATTAAATTTCAAATTTCTTGAGAAGAAAATCTGTGCATTATTAGCTTTGTATCTCTCAATATCTAGCACATGTCCTGGCACATAGTAATAACTCTACATTTATTTTTTTCCCTTTGAGTACCTGAAAAGATACAATTTTTAACTTTATTAGCTTAAATGGTATTTTTCACTTTATTAGTTTTAAATGGTGTTTATATGATTGTTTTTAACATTTAAAAATGTTTATTATATTTTACTTCCCTGTTATTTAGTTATTACATTATTATTCGACCTTACTTAGATATCTCAGTGATTTACCTAGAATTAGAAATTAAAGAGTTGAAAGAAAAAACATCCTTCAAATCAGAATCATTTCTAATTCCAGTTAGGTCAGATGGCTAGGGTTCTGTAGGTATTATGGGGTAGGAGAGGGGGTTGTTTTGAAAATAGAAAGTAACCACAGCATGCGAACTATAAAGTCAGAGCTAGCAGGGAGTCATTCAGTTGGGGAAAGGAAAGGTGATTTTCTGTCAATCACCAGTGAGGTTTACAAGTCCTCTCCCACTGAAGCCACAGATGGCATTTATGGGCAACCACAGGAAACAATGACAGACATATTGTGAAAAGTGGATAAGAGCTGCAACTCCAGCATATCCAGAGGTGTGTGAAACAGCAAATTTGTAAAGGAACTAACTGTAAGAGGCTTACCTTCAATGGACAATCTATGCCTCAGAGATCCTAACTGCATGCATATAATTCATTTAATTCTCAGGCAAGAGCTATTGAGTGGGGTTGGCCCAAACAGGTCTCCTTTTTCATGATGTCATAAATAAGGGTCTTTCTCTTTTAGCGAAGCTGTGTAGACCTAGAAAGGTGAATTTAAGATCATCTGAGAGCAATTACTGAGGGATCACATTGAGAGGCATGTCAAAGGGATCCCAATGGCAAGCAAACCTGAAGCAAGTTTTGAGAAGCAGAGGAGAGTTTGAGAATCATGGGGGATGAGAATAGGAATCAGTTGATCAGGTCACAAAAACAGGAATCACTGTGGGTGAATGATGCAGAGAGTGGGTCATTATCTCCACTGGGGTTTTGCGATGATTGATAGATTCATTTATGGGAATAACAACTTTGCAGAGTCATAAAATATGTGTTGGAAGGAAGTGATCCCTCTGCTTTGGAAACAAATAAACAGCCTTCACACCAAAAAACCCTAACCAGAATCAATACTGAAATAATTCTCTGAAAACTGGCTGTCAAAAGGTATATCAAGTGGTTAGCATAAAGATATAAAGCATAGCCCATAGGTCAGCTTTTTATATTTTTGCATTCTATATTTGCTCTGGAAACTTTATCAAGTTGTTTGACTATTCTAAATCTCTGTTTCCTCTTACGGAAAGTGTGCTAATGCCATTAATTTCCAAATATTAGTTCTAATTGCTGAATGTAAACTAACTATATATTAATATATACTTATGATTGATCTCATAGTGTCAAATCAGATATTGGCAACAATTTATTTTTGTTATTTTATAAGTTTTTGAGCTAATAGAACTCTATCAGCTGAAATCAATATAAAACATTTTAACTGACAGCATGTAATCAACTGTTGCAGGCAAATTCCTGGTTGCCACATATGAAAAACCAGCCTAATACTATCCTTTACAAAATGATTCAACAAAACTTTCTTGTTTTGAGGTGCCCTTCATTACCTCGGCCATTGACCCTCAAATTATTGTTCTCCTTATCTATTTAAAACTAAATATTTCTGTAGTAGCAAAATGTAATTCTAGTTACCTTTGATTACATAGTCACAGAAAATGTAATCCCTATTAAATTGAGTTGCCACTTCACTTGATGGTTCTTTGAATCATATTTACTCAGGGAGGAAGGCTAAGTTTTTCTAAGGCCAAGTATTTTCATGTTAATTAAACTTAAATTGCAGCAGTAGAATCTCTGAGAGAACTGGAGTCATGTGAAAGAGGGTCACTATTAAGTGTAATGTTTGCTCAGACTCAAGATTAGCCAGATTTTTGGCTTTAACAAAGTGTTACAATTCAGGAACTGTGCTGTTGAACTACTACCCAATATCCAATAAAGCAAGTGGATAATCAACCAAATTCATGAAGAGTAATGGCATATTGATTCAGCAGTTCTACAATCTTTCTTTAGATTATACTCAAACAGACATCCTGAAAAGTCAATGACAAAGTGGGAGTCAAATAAAGGAAATCTTTATAGTGTTTCCATTGATTCTAGAAAGGGCTTGGAGGCTTACAGTCCATCAGAGGTCCCAGTTCGATACTTTGATCCTGGCTATCAGAGAAGTAGATCAAAATTCAAGTAAAAGTAAAATATAAATTTATAAAACATTATCTTATATTCAAGAAATTTAAATAAATGCATATTATTTAAGAAACTGCTTCTTGCATTTCTAGTATTTTTACATCAATGTGATATTACAGTATGTACAAATTGTGTTTGTTTTACAAATCAGTTGTAATTCATGTATACTTATGTATAATGCATTTAAATATATATGTGTGTATGTGTATAACACACATACATACAATTTATATAATATATAAAGACATGACATTTTTAATCTCTGTATCTTCTCTACTTAGGAAAGCTTGCACTATGGAGGACAAAACACATACATAGCATGGCATCTAGCCCTAAATACAACATATATTTGTGTCCATACTATAGACAAATATTAATGTTTACTACTAGTACATGACAACTCTGCAAATGCCGAGGAATATATGTATATATGTGCTTATACAACACACATATACATGATCTAAGTTTCAACCAAATGAATATAATTTGAGTATTTTCAAAAATGTTTTATTTCATTTGAACTAAAGTAGAAAATATTGTGAAAATATATTTTCTCCATTTAAATTTCTAAGGAAGCTTACAAAAATCTTTTCAAAATTTGGGGAAAAATTAATAAAAAGACAGTAAACACAGGACAAAATGATCTATTTTCTGCTTTCTGTGTGTGTGCTACTATATACTACTAGAATGATATAAACAGAAGAGGATTGAGATTCTAAGATGATATCATAAGTGCCCTCTGGAGATGGCACTAGAACCCTCCATCTCTTAATGTATCTCTTTTTCTAAATATTTCTCTAGCCATGCTGATTCCAAAATACAATGACCCAATATACAGCCAGCTACAATAAAAGATGAAGAATTTCTACCATCCTCCGTTAAATCATGGGCCAACTTTCTGCAACCATGGCAGTGTCTTTCTACTCTCAGAAGCAAACAGAATTAGACTTCTCATGAATATGTGTGCTTGTTAAAGTAGCAGAGCTTTCTTCATTGTTTCTTAATGTGATCATTACTATTTCATTTTAAAAAGCAATTCACCGCACTAGTGACTCTACAATACAGTCACCCTCAATTGAAATACAGCTTATACTCATAGAGATTCAGATACAATAGGAGTTACATCATTTCTTTCAAAACTGGCATAAAAGAAAAAATGCACCAGACAAGTTAAACAGTCAAGAAGATTTTATTTTAAATTATTGCAATAGGGGTTAAGACTACTGCAATAGAAAAGAGATACTGAACTCAACTCCACTAACGGAAAAAAAGGCAGGAGAGTTTTTAAGTGCTGAATGTAATCAACCATTGCAGGCAAATCCTCCAGTGGAAAAGCACTGGAAGATGTAAGGATGGAGGCTGGTTAATGTGATTGAGTCATCTGTATTTGTGACCTGGTACTTACTGAAGTCAGACATCTACCTTCCCACAGAGACTGAGATAGAGACACTATCTTTCTGATGATTACTTTCAAAGGGTTGACTCTCATTTCCCTGAGAAAGACACCCTTGTGTTGCAAAACTGACAAGAGGTGGGTAGAAGGTGGACATCTCAAAGAGGCAGAGAAATAATTTATAATGGTATGTTTTCTAAATTAAATGCCCTAACAAAGAAAATCAGGACCTATACTCAATAAGAAAGCTGTCTTAAGTTTAGTCAAGCTGAGACCTTTAAGATCCTCTAGGTAACCATCATGTGAATAAAGACACTAATCTCTAGCCATAACCTAGGTAATACCTAGAGAAGGTTAAAACAAATGGAGCATTAAAAAGCCAACCTTAAACCTTCCACAAAAGATAAATTTTTTTTATTATCTTATGGAATTTACTTTACATTATCCCATGCCTGCCCCCTACACAGAGTTTATTGTACCACACTTCATTTCCTCTAGATTTTTCACTTATTCTTTCTACTTAGTTTGTACTGTAGAGGTCAGAACACACATACAGCACAGAGCATGAGTATATAATTGATCATTATTACTGTGATAGGATATTTTGGTGCAAATCTTAAGTAATTTCACATAATGAAGTTATGGGGAAAAATATGTGAATAATTTTCTCAAAGTCAAAGAAAAAAGAACAAAAGAAAAATGCAAAAATTACAGTAGCCAAGTAAATTAAGAAATTTCACAGGTTTGTTTGTTTCTTTTTTTCTGAAATTTGCTGGTAATTGAGGATAATTTTGGTTTTTAATTTTGTTTTAGTTAATTAGAAAATTGTTGTAATTTGCCAATTCATTTATTTTCTTCATGTAAACAGAAATTAACTCTGCTTTAAGTTCTAAATGGAGTCAGTGAAATGAAAATTACAAAAACTTTGTCATCAACACTGTTTATCAAGTAAGTGTAACAGCTGTCACATATTAGGTACTTCAAATGTCACCCCACAACCTAAAAAGAATTGTGGCCATTCAGAGATCCGGTGATGACTGACAAATCATGCTCAGAAGTTGTGAGTACAGCAGGTATCAACTGTGAGAAACTGAGCCTCGCAGACTTTAAAGAACATAATCAGCAGCTTACGGAGTAAATGCCACATAAGCTGCTCTCTGAGTGAGCCCCCACCTTGACATGGCAGTAGAAAGGGAAGATATTGTAATGTAAAACCCTGTATTTATATAGATCATTCCTTGAAAAGCTCTTAAATCCTTAACAGATTCTGAGCTCATCAATCCTTAAATTCTAATGGAATAAGAATTATAGATGCCTGTAATCCTCAAAATAATTATTTAGTGATCCCAAAACCACAATTTTCTAGTGGCCCCTCTGTTTTATGAATAGTTATGTGATCCTGATAAGGGGATTACTTTTGTTAGAAAAACTCGATATCCAGGGAATTTAGAAAAAAAAACAAAAGAGTACAGAGATTTATCCTGTTTTAATGTACATATTTCTGTAAACTTCTTTAAATTCTTTTTTGAACTCTAGTAAGTAAACAAGCACATGATCAAAGTGGGGAATTACTACATTTAGGTCGAATTCGTGATAATTCATACACAAATGATAGCACAAGTCTGCTAGACATGCTTACTGGGAGTAACACATTTCCTAAATAACTAATGAGTCATATGCAATGTTGCTAATTTGTCTTTTCTATATTTTCATTTATATCCATTGGTTATGTCATTACCTTAGCAGAGGCCTACTTAGCATCCCCATACAACACTCAGTCTCCACTATCCCTGGAATGCAAGATCCAGCGTACCAGAGATCTCTGTGTTTCGTTCCCTAATGAATACCAAGGTGCTAAAATCATGCCTGGCTTACAATAGAAACTAAATACAAATTTGTCAAAGGAATGAACAGAAGAATAAATGAGAAATGAATAAAATAATTTCCTAACATTCTGTCTTGCAACTCTACAATGCATTCTACACCTTAAACTAATCTCTTCATTGTATTTATATCAAACCAGAGTCTGTCTTCATTAAGAAATTACTTTTGTCATTTTGTTTCTTTTGATTAGAATGGCTTCCCAATATCTGTTATATGTAAAAATGCAATAAAATCTACAAGAAAAGAACTAAAATTTTAAATAAACTATAATACCTTCTTAAAATATAGCCCTTAAGAATCACTTTCTCTTGTCAATTTGCATTGGAATTTATAATTTATCTTCCAAATACAAATTTAACATTATTAAATTGAATATAACATAAAGTATATGCAAATTAAAAATAAGTTATATAAAAAGCACAAAAGAAATTGTTTTTCTTTGTCTTTTCTTTTTCTTTTTTTAAATAAACATAGAGACAGGGTCTCACTATGTTTCCCAGGCTGATCTTGAACTCCTGAGCTCAAGTGATCTTGCTTGGCCTCCCAAAGTGTAGGGATTAAAGGCATGAGCCACCATGCCCAGCCTGAAAATAATTCATATACAACATCAAAAAACCCACCCCCAAGAAATTACCTTTATTAACATTTAAAGATCATTAACTTATGTGATATGCAGATGACATTTTAAAATAGAAAAAATAAGCAAATGAAAGAAAGGAGAAATTGATCTATACAAGTATATTTTAGAAAACATTGATTGTATTTTAATTTTAGTGAAAATTATTGAATTTAATTTTGCTTGCATGTAAACAAATAAGCACCAATTAACAAAACAGAATGGTGTATAATATGGAAATATAATTATTTCATTACAACTATTATTTCATTTCATTACAAGTATTATTTCCTCAATTTTTTCTGCAAAGCCTAGAAAAATAACTCTAGAGCTACTAAGCTTTGTAAACTGCATGTCCTACATTAAAGAATATTTATTTTTCAATAATAAGAATAATATGAAATATAGAAATTACTTATTTCCTAGTTTTCAAATACTCAGTAACGTTTTCTTCTTTGAAAATCTCTGATGTCTGATGTCTGTAATTGCTTGTCCCTGTTTCTATATGATTGCTAGTTGCTCACCCATGAATGGATAAATAAGTAGCTAAATGGGTAAAATGGACTGATGAATGCATTGATAGATATTGATCATCCATACTTCTACCTGGATTCTATATTTCAGAATTTGTTTCTTTAATTTACCCTTTGACTGGCTAGATTTCATCATTATTTTATTTTCAAAAAAGGCTCAACATTTTTTTTGTCGGTTTCTTGTTTGTAAAGGGATATGTAGACAGGGATCATGCTCTCCTTCAGAATTTTGTAAATAACTTTTTACTACCTTGAGATATTGCATTGATATGCAGAATCTGAAGTCCAGCTCATGAAAAAATATTTGAAGTGGCAAAAAAAAAATCTTCAATAAACTGGGTAAGTTGGTTATATGAATGTAAAAATTAATATGTAGGTTTAGAAAACAGCATAAAACATAAAAAAAGGCGTTAATTTTTTCTGTACTAGATAGTATGTAGGTATCTAAATATTAAACGGAGTATATAGAGATCTAGAAGATCTTATAAAGAACGCAGAGTGTCCAGCTCAAAATTTTGTTTTTGAGAAAGAAAAATTTGCATTGAAATTGAGATAATAACAGTGATGTCATCCTATTAATCTTTCACAATCTGTAGAGGATAAAAACAGGCTATCAGTATAGCAAACACAATAAGCAGAAAGCCTGCACCTCAAGACTCCTTTCCAAGTATACAATAGAGCATTGTTAACTATCATCATCATACTATGCATTAGATCTCCAGAAATTATCCAGCTTGCATAAGTGAAAGTTTGCACCCTTTTGGCTAACATCACTCCTTTTCCTTTTTCTTTCCCCATACCCTAACAACCACCATTCCTCTTTCTGCTTCTACAAATTTCACTATTCTACTTTCCACGTATAAGTAATATTATACCGTATTTCTCTGTCTTGCTTAGTTATAATTTGCTAAGAATATAGATCTTAAGTCTCAACACACACACGTTGCACACACACATATGCACACTGGTAACTACGTAGAGAAAATAGATATGTTAATTAGGTTGATTGTGGTGATCATTTCACAATGTATATGTTTATCCAAGCATCAAATTACATATTTTAAGTACATACAATTTTTATATGTCAATGACACCTCAATAAAAAAAAAATTCCTAAGAATATCTTCAAGGGTTTGGTCAAAAATAGTAAATAGCTTATTAGCAGTGATATACAAAAACGTTGTCAGGAATTCTGGCTAATCTAAGAGTCAAACTGATTTAGGACTTAAGAAAAACTTATGAACTATAGGGAGACCTCAGAGAAGCAGAAATTTTACTGTGATTATCTGCCTTCCTTAATCTCTTTACTTTTTCAATATGTAATTCTCTTCTTATATATAATAGGATTCAAAAAGTCTGAAATTAAGAGGATGATATATCTGTCAATTAGATTTTCTATTCTGATTTACAATATCCAATATGTATTTTTTTATTTAAAAAGCATGATAGAAAAAAAATGGTCAATTATCACAAATGTTTTGGCAGAGTGAGACAGTTTGCTCAATTTATTGTGAGTAGTTTTGAAATATAAAAGACCAAAGAGTAAGTTTTTCATGTAGGACAATGTCTTTGAATTGAATAGCAACTGCCTATTGTAAAATGCACCACAAACTCAATAGTCAGATTACCTGATTTTAATTTTGAGTTTCAATTACTAGTTGTGTGCTCTGCCAATCATCTAACCTTTTGGGGGTCAATTTCTTTTCTATTGATTTTTCTCCCAATGTAACTCTGAAGGTTGAAAAGTACACTCGAGATGAGAATACTTGGAAAGTGTAAAGCACTTACCAACATACACAATAATTATGAGTATTTTGTCAGTAAAATTGTGTGTTGAGAAATAAAAATAAATGGAATATTTTTGTAGGTTTTAATATTACTGTAGCTCAATAGAAATTTTCTGTATGTTTGTTATTTAGAGAAGTTAAAGATTAAATAAAATACATATTCATTTTTTTATTTTCTATTTGATCTGTCAACAAGAGCGACTCTGCTAACAGAGAAACAGAATTAGTTGCATAAACAAAGTTGCATAAGATTTTATATTTTCTGAATAGTGATAGAAAAATTTCTACAATTGTCAGGATAATTTATATACAAAAAGTTGCTGTAGATTTGTATCCTAATTATTCAAATCATCAAGTTATTGTCTTCCAAATGTTGAGTTTTTAAAAGTTGGGGGAAAAAATCCATTCAGATTTTATGAGAAAAATATTCTAATTTTCCTCCTTGCAGATCTTAAGTATCAGCTTAAATCACATAAGTTAAATTGAAAGTTTATATTATCTTTTACCTAAATATTGCGTAACTATCAAAATATAGTTTGTGATAATTTAAATTGAAAATGTCCTAAACAGAATAATTCTCTCTCTAGTTTTACATATACATCTTTTTAATTTTAATGTGAAAATGAAATAAAGCAAAAATCAACTAGTATTTCTATGTATGCTTGTCAATTTTGAATATAGTAAATCTATAATATTACATAAAATAAAATATCTTAGTGAATTTAGCATCAAGGAAAAAATGAACTACATGACAATAGAACTGTTTTAGAATTTAATGTTTATGTAGCTTTCTTTCAGGTTCTGGGGAGAATATAAAATAATTGAATTCAAGTATTCTCTCCTCAAGTAGATTAATATCTATCTAAATGTACCAAACTGTTTGAGAGCAATTGAATAGATGCATTATACTATGAGAGAAGAAAAATTAGTAACGCAAAGCATGATTTAATCGAATGAAGCTTTATAGAGTAGATGTTGACTGAATTTTAAAGTATTGATGTGATTTAGGCAGAAAAAGAGAAAAGGCACAGAACCAAAAAAACCTAGCAAATTTATCGGGAAATAGTGAGGAGGAATTTCTTACTGGAATAGAGGCTAATATTGGAGATTCAGGAAAAATTAATTCAGGGGAAAGTTAGCATAGAAAAGATGGTTAGCCAATAAAATTCATTGAATTCAAAGGACTATCATAATGAAAATAATATGTTAAGTTCTTTATAATAGTGGTGAATATTTCATGTAAAATGATTACATGAAGTAGATGGTAAGGAAATGGAGACAAGCTGGCTAGGTAGGAGCTTCTGTCTCACTAGACAGCAGAATGAATACATCAATTGTGGCATTACACATAGCTCCTATTAATTTAGTACCTACAATGTGTTATGCAGTGACTGTGCACATGCACATTAATTATTGTTTTTTAATTTTTTCTAAAATTGGAAATGTAGAGGTCATTATTTCATTTATAAGATGAGAAAACTGAAAATTAGAAAGGTTTTAAGATTTTTCCAAGACTACATATGGTTAGGTCTTAGATTTTAATCCCATCTGCTTAGTTTAAAATGCAGGCTTTTTATGTCATACTTTCTGCTTCTTAACATGATAACCAATTTCTCAGTAGAAAAGGAACATCTAAGACATTTTGGAAGAAGTAAAGTAGAACATGGTGATGAATTAGATGAGGGAACTCAAACATTGGAAAGTTAAAGATGACTTGAAATCTCTCACTTTGGCTTAGAATAAATGAATGGAACTGTGGCAGTAGTAGAAGAGTTGAACAAGATATATATTCAGACAATTTTGGCAATAAAGCTTTCTGTAATATCTTGCCAACAACAATTGATGACTGTAACTAACAATCTCTTTTAGATCCTCTTCCCTTAGAGATACAGATTCATGTGATAAATCATCTACTTCCAAAATTGCTCTGGGACAAACATTAATTAAATATTTGCCACTGGATAACAAAAATTTCCATTCTTCTAGTAAGTACATCCTGTATTTCCAGTTATTATATGATGGCTGCCCTAGGAAGGGTATCATCTTAGATAAGGCAGAGACTGTTCTTTCAGCTTAGGAAAATTATTCGTTAAGTCTAACATCTGAGGGCTGTCATATAGTGGCACCATCAGTGGCTGGACAAATACATCTTTAATCCTGAAAGAGAATTTGGGGACATAACACAGTATCCACCACACTTAATATGCATTAGTTATTTTCATATTTATAACTCTTAACAATGTCAGGTATTATCACTTTCAAATTTTATACACAAGAATATTTATATTTAGAGAATTAATTTTTACTTGTTTGAGCTGCTTTAGCTAAGTAAAAGGATGAATATACATTTGGATCTTTTTTATCCTAAACTATAACTGCATTCTCAATAGTTATTCTACCATATTATGTAGTCAGATACAATCTAAGTTGGCTATAATCTATCTGTAAGATTTGTGGAATTAGGAAGGCTGTGTTATAGCATCAGATCTTATTCAGTAATGTCTCCCAGAGGGTGAGTCTTGTTTTTATACTATTGGCTGGGTTCTACTGCTATTAAACTACACTTTGTGATGGTTTACCTATCAAAGCTAGAACAAGAAAGCAAGCTACGGTATTATATAACTGGCAAATTAGAAGTTAACCAGTGTTTTCTAAGACAGGCTCACAATAAAACAATTTATAAAAGTAGATTGGAAGTTTCTTTATTCCTCAAAGAAACAGACCTGAAAATTAGGGTAACACATTTCTCATGAAGTTTAAATGAAGATTATTCTATTAGATCAGTTTTTGATGCCTTTTAAAACTAAATATTTTATCTCTATCTCTATTTCTCCTGCTTGTAGCAGAAGGCTTTCAGTTTGCCAGTCAGAAATAATTACAGATCAACACATAGCTGTAACTATACTTTTAATTTGAGCTCTCTTTTAGACATAGGGCTTCTTACTGAATGTTTTACTATGTGACCTTTTCCCTCTCTTAGTATTAACTATTTTACTATTCACCGTTCTGCTTACAATTTGCATAAACAAAACTTCAAAGATTTTCTCATTGTGTTCCCCTAACCCTAGAATAGTATTATCCTTTCAATTAATCACAAATTGTTTTATACCTTCAGATAAATTTAGAAATCTTAATAATTCCCTAAAATTATTTTGAGTAGTTCTCGAAAGGATTCATACTTTAGAATCAACTCTTTTCATGCCAACTACTAGTGGGAAATTGTGTTCGAAAGGCTGTGCTTCTGGTTTACATTGTTATTCCACAATTTTATGTACTATATATCTGTATGTATAATACACACATATTAAAGATTCCCTGTTTCATTATCTTTGAACATGAGGCCCTAAAGCATAATTTCTCTGTAATTTCTCTTTGCAATGCTCAGTAAAAAAGAAATAATAAACAAAGAAATAATTTTGATGATGAAGTAAATTTAGATTGTATTTGAAAAAAACTATACTTCTAAACAGAACATGATTATCAGAATTACCAATGATCTGTCAAAAGGAGTATTGATTAATATAGTTTCAGCACATACCTAGAGATAGAAACATAAAGAAACTGAAACTCCACAGATGGTTATTTAGAAAAAAAGGGAGCATGAGGTTTGCACATGGAAAGTATTTGGAGAGGAAGGGAAGATATTGTGATACATTTCCGTTGTTAAGACCCTGAGGGAAAAGTTAGTATTATGGGTGAGTATAACATGTGAGGAAATTGAGAAAAGTCATGCTGTTTTGGAGGAAGGGAAAATGCTAGCTTACTGGTGGATAGTTAAGTAGCTCATGGTGAGTTTGTAAGCATTTTTTAAGAAAAATTATAGATAGGAGAAGTCTAAACACAGTGATGGCAGGCAGCAGTGGCATGACCAAAAGCCAAAGGTGAGAGCCACAATGAGGAACATGAACTTGAGACTTAGACTTTCTGACTTCAAATTCCACTTGTGATATTGGGCATGCACCTAACCTCTTGGTCATAGGTTCCTCATATGTTATTTGAGAATATTAATAGTTGTACCTTATAGATATGTTCATATTAGAGGGTAAATTATCAAATAAGACTTAAAACAATAAGTGGCAAATTTTAAGCTATTTAGAAGTATTTGTAAATACATAATCAACAAATACATAAAAAATAGGTAGGTAAATACATAGACTGATGATGCATAGAAAGTATCCCCAATGATTCAAAAGTTTTCAGCCCAAATTTTTTATTAGATAGGAAAATGTACTGCTATGGAAGATAAAGTGATAGACTGCAAATAGCGCCCAAGTTTCTTCCCTTCCATTCCCATGACCCCTTAATTCTGTGATAACTCTGAGACTTATTTTGACCAATTTGATTTGAAAAAATATGAGAGAAGCTGTAGCATCAAACGTTCATGTGCACTAAAGCTTGCTCTTGTGGTGTGTTCATGTATTAGTTTGTTCTCGCACTGCTATAAAGAAACACCTGAGACTGGGTAATTTATAAAGGAAAGAGGATTAATTGGCTCACGGTTCTGCAGGCTGTATAGGAAGCAGAGCAGCATCTGCTTCTGGGGAGGCCTCAGGGTGCCTTTACTCATGTTGGAAAGCAAAGAGGGAGTCAGCACTTTATGTGGCAGGAGCAGGAGGAAGAGAGAGGGGGAGATGCCACACACTTTTAAACAACCAGATCTCATGAAAACTCACTATCGCCACAACAGTGTCAAGGGGGATTTTGTGAAACCATGACAAACTGCCCTCATGATCCAATTACCTCCCACCAGGGCCTACCTCCAACATTGGGGATTACAATTCAACATGAGATTTGAGTGGGGGACACAGATCCAAACCATATCAGTTTGTAAGCCTTGGACCACAATGTAAACAAACATAAGCCATTCTACTAGAGTATGCAAAACTGCATGGGACAGAACAAACACAGCTTGGTTGTTAATGTGTCAAAAAACAAGCATATGATTAGGTGATTGATTGATTGATTTGATTGATTTAACGGAGTCTTGCTCTGTTGCCCAGGCTGGATTGCAGTGGCACGATCTTGGCTCACTGCAAGCTCCGCCTCCCCGGTTCACGTCATGCTCTGCCTCAGCCTCCTGAGTAGCTGGGACTACAGGAGCCCGCCACCACTCCCCGCTAATTTTTTTTTTTTTTTTGTATTTTTAGTAGAGACGGAGTTTCACCGTGTTAGCCAGGATGATCTCAATCTCCTGACCTCGTGATTTGCCCGCCTCCGCCTCCCAAAGTGGTGGTATTACAGGTGTGAACGGCCACGCCCGCCGTGATTAGGTGATCTTATACCACCTATCTGCAGGCTGACCAATCCGCTAGCCAAAAATAGATGAGCACAGCAGGTATTTTTTTTTTTATTATTTTATTTTGTTTTTTGAGGCAGAGTCCCTCTCCAGCACAACGGGTTTTACTACAGCTAGCTCCGAACAGGAAAACCTCCCAACCTTTCCAGTCCTCCCATAGGACATGAACTAAGTGCTTGTGATTTCTGGTGATTTTAGATAGAGGCGAATTGATTCAAGAACTGATGCCTAGCAGGGTAATATCATAACAAACACCTGGAATATGTAACATTGGCTTTGTGACGTGGTAGCAGACAAAGACTGGAGAAGTGGTGAGAAAAATATAAATGAAAGTATGAAACAAGAGATCACACCAAAGAGAGGGGAAGAGAATTTTCAGGATGACAGTAAAGTAAGCCCAGGATGAGAACTGTGCAAAAGACCGAGTGAGCAAATAGGTAAGACTACATAGGAAGTCAGAAGGCTCCCAGAGGGCTGCCTCCAGGAAAAAAAATAAATGGAAATGATAAGTTATCACAACAGATTTCTCCATATGTCAGTTTAAAAGGAGATAATTTAGGGGAGTTTTTAAAAGTATAGGGAGACAATTTAGATGTGAAATAATAATAAAAGAAAGGAGGTATATAATTAAATTAAAATTAAAAAATTTTTGAGAAAATTCATGTGAGAAATTCAAGAAACGGATAGTGTAGCACTTGACCCAGTCATAATGATATTCACATAGACACAGTAATTAAAATATGAAATATAAATTTAATATAATTTGAGAGATAATTACATTGGTAGGATGAAGGATTTTATGTATAAGTAAACTAATGTTCTTGTTTGCCATCACAGAGAATCAACAGACAATGTCAAAATTGAATCCACATGTAAATACTTAGGATAATTTATAGTAGCCTGACATTAACATAGGAGTATGAAAAGTTTCTCCAGTGTTTAGGTGAAATGATTAAAATACTGATTTCCTATTGGGAAGGAGACAAAATGGGAAAACTTGGGAAACTTTTAATTTTTAAAGTTATTTTCCTATGGCATTTATAAAATAAAATAAAATTGTCATTATCTACTTATAGCATATGCTGTGGATTCAAATTGTAGCAATCATGCTATAATTGAATTCATCCCTAAATTCTTATGTTGAAGCCCCATTGTGAATCCTATGTGATGGCACTTGGTGATGGGGCTTTTGGGAGGTAATTAGGTTTAGATGAAATGGTGAGAGTGGGACTTTCATGATGGAATTAGTTTCCTTACAAGCAGATACATCAGGCCAGGTGCGGTGACTCATGCCTGTAAACCAGCACTTTAGGAGATTGAGGCAAGAGGATCACTTGAGCCCAGTAGTTTTGGAGCAGCCCTGGCAACATAGTCAGACAGCATTTCTATTAAAACAAAAACAAACAAAACAAAAACTCATCCAGGCATAGTGGCACACACCCGTAGCCTCAGCTACTTGGGAGGCTGCAGTGAAAGGAACGATTGAGCCTAGGAGGAATGTGAGGCTGCAGTGAGCCATGGTTGTGTCACCTGTATACTTCAGCCTGGATGACAAAGCAAGACCATGTCTCAAAAGAAAGAGAGAGAGAGAGAGAGAGAGAGGGAGAGAGAGAGAGAGAGAGAAACCCCAGAGAGAGCTTGAGCTTGCTGTCTTACTCCACTAAGTAAGGAGAACCAAGGAAGAAAGTGTCAGTCTATATAAGCCAGGAAGAGAGTCCTTAGTGGAATGAAACATGCTGGCATCCTAATCTTGGACTTCCAGCTTCCAGAACTCTGAGAAAATAAATTTCTGTTGTTTAAGCCACTCAACTTGTGGAGTTTTGTTATGCCAGCCTGAACTGACGGAAGCAGCATGGTAACTTACATTCTAATTCAAGCTCCCCACCAAAAAATAGCTAATAAAGCTAGATAAAATACAAAAATAGGTATTGGAAGGCAGTCAAGGTGGTCAGATTTGAGGAACCAAGATATTGGAGGGAGGCAAAATTTGTTGTGGTGAAGCTGACATTTTCTGCTTCTGTTTTCTTCAGTGTATTTGCTAATATATAGGTAGCAAAGAGAAAAGTCAAGAAGAGGCAGGGGCTTGGGTATTTTGTCAGTCTCATGGGTTCAGAGCATTACAGCTTATGTTCTTTACAGACATACGCTCAGATAGAGTTTGGGGGCAAGATACTTATAAGAATTGATGCCTGTGAAAGTAAGGTGGTAGAAGCAAGATATGTCAGAGAAAATAGTCAAAGTACAATGCAGACTGAACAAAGCATTAGTCAATCCAGTAGAAAGTTCTGAAGTAAGAAAAGACTGTTACTTGTTTTCTGCCTCAAGTCGGAATGGCTAGATCTCTACCCCTTGCATTGCTTAGTCACCAGACATGAACTGCTTTGGCAAGGATGTGATTTGCTGCTTTTCTGAAGGAAAGGTAGACACCGAGGGAGCTGCTAGCTGGAAGATAACTGCCAACACTTCCCTCCCAAAGTCTGGGCAACTCGTCCTTCTTTGAAGGGAATCTGGGTACTGCACTCCGTCTTCTTTCACATTTTAACTTTTGTGCAGCTTGAATCCACTTCTCCATATACAGTGATGAAGCACCTCCTCTTGTGGACCTGCTTTCCTGAGCGAAAACTTAAAAAAGTGAGTTTAGGCTGAAGAACCACGGTTCCTACTCCTTAGGTAGATCTGGGATCCTCAGTTTATACTCATTATGTCCCAACTCCACTATCCAGTCTAATTTTTCCTTAATGGCTTAACTGTGACCCCGACACACATCTTGGAGGGATCTTACCTCCTCCTGGTTACCATATCCTGTTCAGGATATCCTTTCCTGAATATGGTATCAACACAATCGAGCAAAATGATACCAAGAGGCACCCAAGTGGCTCATCTTATTTGCATACATATTCCTTCTTGGTCCTTCCTTCCTCCTGATGATCAGGGTTAGTTGCCACTGCTAGGAAAGTGATTCACTTACTGGCTTCTGGTCCATGAACACAAGGAGCCCAATGTACTCCGTGGCAGTGGGAGTTCATGATTCATTTATATCTCCCAGACTTGCAACATTGCAGAGTCCAAAGTGGCTCACTAGGAGAGATGCTGAGTATGACCATTTCTCTTTCCACTGCTTGGTTCCTGACCCATGTATTCTTTTTATCGGCAACAAGGCCATACACTAACTTTTGACTCAATGTATGTAGTGTCCTGGAGGATGACACCACATCCTAAGAGAGTATTGCCTACAGTTTGGCTCTTCAGTTGTGCTTTTAGCAAGCTATCTCAACATTTTATCAAGCCAGCAACTTTTTGTGATGTGAAGGTAGAACCTTACCAGGGCATAGATGCTGAGTTCAGGGTTCACTCTTGCATGTTCTTTCATTAAGAAGTTGATTCCCTAGTCTAACATGATATTATGTGGGAGCTCATGCTGGAGGATCAAACACTCTCTATTGCTGATAAGTTTGACATTTTGTGATGTAGCAGCTAGGTCAGATTTGGTCACTTCAAGTTAGACTTTTGTGCATGTACTTAGGTTCTACTTCTGCCAGAATTTCCACTCCATTTATGGGCCCGTCATGCCAGCAATGGTGGACAAAGATAAAAAATAGGCGGATACCAACTGGCTTGGTCATTTTCTGTACATGATTGTTTAATGCCTCTTCCACAGTAAATGATCTCTAATGGGCATTGATATGAAATGCAGAGATCATCACATTTCCTGTCCAATTTCATGAGTTTATCCATAAACCTTTCCTTGAGGTTTCCACCTCTCTGACTATCCTGACTCTCCTTTCTTTGTGTTCTTTGTTAAAACGTTTGGATCCCTGACCAGGCTGCCAAGCCATTTTCCCACTGCTCATGAATCTATATGTTGTAATTTCAGGCCACTAATTTTTCTATTTATTCTTCCAAACAAGGTAAATGACCAGATCCACTACCTGAATTTCTGATGATTCTGAGGATTTTATCTCACAGATGTCTGAAACTGTACTCTTTAGTTGAACCGTAATGCAATGACCCTAGATTATTATGCTCTGAACTCACACACCGGCGTGACACATCTGAAAAACAAGATTGGGCACTTTCCTCTTCTTTCTCCCGGTCATAGGCATGAACAGCTTGAAGTGTGCCGGTGCTACAGTGGTCTAGGCTGCCTGTATGCAGCTTGCTCATGTCCCCTGTCCCTGCTAGTGCTTGATCCTGCATACACCACTCCATCATACAATGGACTGTATGTGGACTTCCTCTGCCTTATATCTTTGTGAGTTTTGCAGAATCCAGCTCATGATAAGTGATTTTTGCTGCATGGTTACTCAGTGTCCTATGGTTAGAGATTCTTTCTCTTCCAGGGTTCAGTAGCACAACGCATTGTTTTTCAAAAAGTGACAATGGCTTACAGATGACATGGCCTTGCTCCAGAACCCCTGCAATGGGATTTTTCCCCCTAGATCTTGCCACGAGCATCTTTGATCACCACTGATACTTCTAAAATCATAGGGTCAGTGAGATTGTATGGCAAACTCCTTCCACCATATTTTGGGCCCAGAACAAAGTCTTTCTTGCTCTGAGCCCCATTCAGACAAAGCTGGCAATTTTTGTGTCATTCAACAAATGGAGCAGGTAAGTGTCCCTATGCATAGAACAGACTGGTTCTCATCATGAGCAAGCACACCTGGGACTATGCTTTGTTCTTTGGTGTAGAAACTGCAAGATTTAATCATTATCTGTTACTATAAGGGGACATTTTGGCACACTCTGACCACTAGAACCGCTACATTTTATGAGTGTAGCAGGCTTCTGAATCTTCACCACATTTATTTTTTTAACCTTTAGAAATGCATGTATCTTTTCAAGTTCTTAGTCACTGCTTTCTCATTCTGCCCAACTAATATAATGGCATTGATATAATGATTCATATCATTTATCTGTGACCTTACTACATATAACACTCACCTAACATATCTGTCACAGTCATTGTGATTAGGGCTACTACTGGATGAGCTTGAGTTAGTCTTTCATTTTCCAGCACCCATCCATTTCTGCAGGGGCAAAGTCGGTAAATTAAACCAAGATATGATGAGTCCACTATCTCTATATAAATACTTAAGGATGATTTTTTATCTCCACCAAGCTTGCAGGAAATTATGCTGCTTTTATTTTATTAAACATTGGTCACTTCCACTTGGCCTTTTCCATTATGATTAATAATAAAAAATTAAGAAAATAAACATAGTAAACTAAATTAACCAAATTTAGTTCCTTTAAAATATTTATAAAATTTGATAAACACTTAGAAAAGCAAATTAAAACAGACAGAGGGAGAGAAAACTCAATATCAATAAGGGGTATAAAAAAATTAGACTCAATAAAGGTATTAAAATCAAAATACAGTGGCTCATGCCTGTAATCCCAGCCCTTTGGGAGGCTGCGGCGGGTGGATCACGAGTTCGGGAGATCGAGACCATCCTGGCTAACATGGTGAAACCCCGTCTCTACTATACATACAAAAAAATTAGCCGGGTGTGGTGGCAGGTGCCTGTAGTCCCAGCTACTCGGGAGGCTGAGGCGGGAAAATGGCGTGAATCCAGGAGGCAGAGCTTGCAGTGAGCCAAGATCATACCACTGCACTCCAGCCTGGGCAACAGAGTGAGACTCCCTCTCAAAATAATAATAATAATAAAATAAAAATAAATAAATAAAATAAAAGTAAAATATATGCAACTCTGCTGAAAAAATTGAAAAGTTAAAGGAAATGAGAAAATTTCTTGTAAAACACTCAGCAAAACTGACTCACGAAGAAATATAAAATTCAAAAAGTCCTATGTCTCTTAAAGAGATGTCATCAATAATTTAAACATTCCCTTAAAGTGAACTCCATATAGATTTACCAGGAGATTGTTCCAAATATTTAGGAAGGAATATTATATTATAATTATTATACAATTATTTCAGAAAACAGAAAAACAAAGAATAATCTATAAACCTGTTTATGAGACATCCATACTCTTTATGTAAAGCTTGACAAGGACATTACAATAAAGGCAAAAATCAGGCCACCTGCTCCTATGAACAAAGATGCAAAAAAAACTAATAAAATATTAGCAGATGTAGTATCGAAATACATGAAAAAGATGGTATGTCACAATAGCTTAGATGTATTTGAAGAATACTAGACTGACTTGAGCTATGAACCAATGATTCAAAAAGTTAAAATAATTTTCTTGATTTGATAAGAGTTAGCTGCAAAAAATATGTAAAGTATCATGTTTTAATAGTGAAGTAATGAAAGTTTCCCCTGACTTTAGGAATGAGACTGGAGTGACTACTATTAACATTTTTGTTCATCATATCCTGGGAGAATCTTGCTAATGCATCAAGGAAAGAATAATAAATGTCCCAAGGATTAGAGACGAAGAAAATAATATTATGTGATGATAATATGATTGTTTAAGAAGAAAATTCAAAATAATCTACAGATAGATTATAAAATAAACAACTGAATTTGAGAATTTTGCTCAAAGATGACTGATATACAAATAGCAATTTTATTTCTACATACTAATGACAAATGATTAGAATATTTAAAAATAATATACATTTAATTCATAGTAATTAACAACCATGAACAACCTAAGTATTAATGTAACAAAACTTTCAAGACATCTATTCATCAGTGTCCACAATATTATAAAAATGTTAAATTCCCCAAAATTTATTGGTTTTCATGTAAAAGCAATCAAAATATAATCAGTGTTTCCAAAATTGATGAAATAACTCTTAAATTTATGTAATTGCAAATAGGCAAGAATAGGGAAACAGATCTTGAAGGAGAGCAATGAAGTTGGAGAATTTGGTCTATCATGTATCATGAAGTATTACAATACCAATGAAATTACGATGACAGGGTAATATCACAGGGAAGAAAAATAGACTAATGTAGCAAAATAGAGTCAAGAGAAAATATTTTAATGCAAAATTTATGAAAATATTCAATAATACAGTACAATGAATAAAGGGTGACATTTCAGATTTATGATGCTGGACCAAGTGGCTATCAATGTGGAAAAAAATATAATCTTGACCCTTATCTCCCCAACTACACAAGTATCAATTTCACATCAATAAGAAGCTAAGCTTGAAATGTAAAACAGTAACTCTGAGAAAATATTACAGAAAAGTGTTTTTATGATTTAGGCTAGGCAAAGATATTTTAATATTAAAATCACAAATAACCAATACACACCTACAAACAAAGAAACTAATGAAGACAATAAGAAGTGGTGTTAACATAAAGTAAATGGAACTCTCATACCCTGCCAATGGGTATAAAGCTTGGACCAACCATTTTGGAAAACCCTTTGATAGTAAATATTAAATAAAGTTAAACTTTTTTTTTTTTTTTGAGACGGAGTCTCGCTCTGTCGCCCAGGCTGGAGTGCAGTGGCCGGATCTCAGCTCACTACAAGCTCCGCCTCCCGGGTTTACGCCATTCTCCTGCCTCAGCCTCCCGAGTAGCTGGGACTACAGGCGCCTGCCACCTCACCCGGCTAGATTTTGTATTTTTTAGTAGAGACGGGGTTTCACCGTGTTCATCAGGATGGTCTCGATCTCCTGACCTCGTGATCCGCCCGTCTCGGCCTCCCAAAGTGCTGGGATTACAGGCTTGAGCCACCGCGCCCGGCCGTTAAACATATTTTTTAACCACCACACCCACTCTAGAAATGTTTTGACAGTACAGAAGCACATGGCAGGCTTCTTGAGTCTAGATAATATCCCCTTTTCTCAATCTATGTACTTATATGAATCTATCAGACTATGCACTTATGAGTAATACATTTTCTTCACTTATGTCACCCTTCAATAAAGAATAACTTTCAAAAGAAACTCACAAAATAATTTGGACTGGAATTATTAGATTTTAAAATCAATACTGGCTCAATAGATGAAACGGCAATGCAGCATCTGCTTAGTTGACTAAATCCTTGGAGGAGGAATTGCTAATCAGATTGATCTCATTGTATGACCTTGATCTGACCACACTTTTGTAGGGTTGGTCACGGTGTGTTAAGGTGTTTTTCCCTGCACTTCTTTCTTCCTCACTCTATCCTGTTTATATGTAAAGTTTCATAACTTTTTTGTGCTACATATTCTTCAAATGTAATAATATTTAAATGTATTTACACTCATTAAACAAATCTTTAATGTAAATATTATTTTCTCAGCAATGAGATTTCTTTTTTCTTGGGTCTGCCTACAGGTCACAAGATATTTGGCTTGAGTTCAGATTGACCAAAAACGTCTATTTCTTCAGGATTCTGGAGTTAAAACAATACACTGAGTTTATTAATAGAGATCTTTCTGCCAGGATTGGAACACAAGCTTTGCTAATAATTAAGGAGTATGTATATCTTTCAGCATGGTCTATTAAGTGCATGTTTCTTTCAGAAGTTCACTAGCCTACAAGAAGTGGCTAAACCAAATAATTATTCAGATACCCCTTGGTACAGAGATGAAAATAACATCTAATAGTGTCACAAATCAAGAAAACACCAGTTAATATATCCATACTGCAATGGCAAAATCTGAAACTTGTTTCATTTGATTGAAGTGAAACAGAGAAATCTTATTTTACCAGTTACAAGATAACAGCAAGTGTTCTAAAACAGTATTGCCATCCCGGTAGTTTCCTTTGGACAGATAATTTTCTGCTAATTGACTTATAGTCAAGTTTGGACCAAAGCTGGCTCTTACAGTAATAAATAAAATTAAACATATGAAAGGCATTGTCCCTTAATTCTCTGTTGACATGCCTATGAAAGCATAAATAACAAATGCTCAAAACCTTGTCTCTAGCACTATCCTGCTTTTCAGTTTTGTCCCTGTGTTATTTAGATAAATGGAGATTAGGAGCAGGAAAGAAGGGAGGGAGAAGGCCGTTCTCAGCACTAGACCTCACCACAAAGTAAAAGCAAGGAAATCAACATCATGTTGTATTTAAGAAAGTATTTTGGGAGGCTGAAGTGGGAGGATCACCTGAGCTAAGTAGTTCGAGGGTGCAGTAGGCTGTGATGGTGCTACTGAACTCCCAGCCTGGGCAACACAGCAAGACCCTGTTTCTAATAAATAAATAAATCAATAATAGAAAAAGTATACAACTCTACAAAAGTGCTTTATGTTACTCCAGCACTACTGTAAGTAGACGTGATGTGGATATTATTTGACGATTTTCCTATCTCCTTCAGTTACCTGCTATTTAAACATCATAATAGCAGCAAGTAAGCATTGAGTAAGTTCCAATTCCAGCCCAGAAGAGAGGAAATATGTAGTGTGAGGATTCTGCGGATGTATGACTCAGGCAGGAGGAAAAATTAAGTTTTTCTGTTTGGTCTGTTGGAGGTATTCATCTTCCTCACACAGGGCTGAATTTTGTTCTGTTTGAATGTCATTATGTAAGGTCCAATAAGCCTGTCACTGTTTACAGTAATTTGGTCAAGAAGGATCCAAGTTTTCCATATTTCAGAGAGAGAAACAGCATTCAAATAGCAAATCATATCAGAATAAATATTATGAAAAAATAATATGATGAGACACAATACAATATGACGAGACTGTATATTCTTTAGAACAAAAATATTCTGATGTTTTTCAGACTCTTTTTCTCCAGAATTCACTGGCCTGTATTTTGATCAAAAGTTCAAGTGTTCCCTTAAGGGAATCTGTGTATGCCACTCCACTTGGAATTTCATTCAGCAGCGTAGTTACCTTTCACACAGTGTGCAAGGTCTTAGGAGCATGGTGCTGGATACATAATGTTCTCAGCTGTTTTTGATTCATTAGCCTTTGGGACCCGTTGACCCCTCAGCACCATGGATCGTGCTGCTCCCCCTGACCCTACCTGCTCCACTGCTCATCACCATAAATTCAACTTATCCCTACATTTTCCTGTGTAAGCATATTCAAATAGAAATATCAGCTGAATAATTGACCTGCTAAATCCAAATATAATTCTGGTTCACATATGTATTGTCACATCCTTCATTTCTCCTTATGTCTATTGGAAACTGTTTCAGAAGGAGGCTTCTTTGAAGACCCAAGTTTCGTGATTTTAAAATTTGAATATTATTTAAAAACTTACAAATACATGCCAATTATTAAAATTGACAAATGAAGTTAAATACTTCTTTGTGTCAGCCATTCTCTATCAATACTCAGATATTCTACCCTTGACACAATAAATAAATTAGTCTTGGCCTAAAAAGGTGCCTATGGAGAGAAAGAAATTTAAAATTCATGTAGCCAGAGCCCTTGAGTTTCCCATATTATATTTATCCAGAGAAAGTATACTGGTAAAAGACACTGGAAGAAGGAAATTCCTGGAGACCAGTGACATTTCTACAAGGCCCCTTCAAATGTGAGAGAAGTAATCTGATGATGCTGTTATAGATTTCTTCTGAGTGTGTCAATGAAATCTGATGTTACAATCAAACCTTGACACTGTTCTATATGATTTAACACATTGTTCTAAGAACAATGCTTACAAATTTTTGTCTTTTTTGTATTTCTTTATTTGAGAGTAATATACCCACTCATTTGTTCTTTGATTGTCCCATGCACAGTGCTGGGATGCAGTGGTTGTCTGGTAAATAGCACTAAATATGAAGTTTAAAACATGGTTTAAAATTCTAGCATTTATTATGGTCTATACTTGAAAATTGCTTACCCTCACTAAGTGGTAGTTCATTTGTAAAACAGGAAATAAGCATTTATTCTCTTTTAAGTTGAGCTTTTATGATGATCAGATGAAACAATTTATGTGGAAGTATATTTAAAATTAAAAACTTGTGTCCAAAATGTAATGCAATGTTATTAACATTTTGCTTAATCACTAATATCGTGTATCATTGACTTGAATATAATGAAGATATAGAATTATAGGTCAAACAGTACAGGACTCATAAAGTAGATTGATACTGATAATTTTTAAAAATTATAAAATAAGAAATACACAGGATGGATTCAATTTCCAGTGCATATATGTTTAGTAGGAAGGTAGTATCAACAGTTAGTGTCTTAGTGACAAGCATTAATTCCCGATAACTTAAGGCAAATGGGGAGTTTTATAAGAAATGGGAGATAAATTGGGGAGCTTGCAGAATCAAACAAAGTCTGGGAGAGCAATCTTGGGGACTGCTGAAATTATGAAAGCTCCTGAGAGCTAAGAAGCAAAAAGTAGGAAGAAAATCACCATTTACAGCAGAATGACTAGTCAGTTTACCTTGAAAAGTACATCTCTGTTGCTATTATGGTCTCCTTGCCTTCAGCTCCCACCAGTGATAATCACTTCATTATGATAAGGATCTCATTATCAGTTGGTCACATATCAGCCACAGGCTGTCTCAAATATGGATGGATAAAGGATCTGACCCACCAGGCTTCTAATGAAAAAAGTGGGAAGGAGAAGTAGAAAACTAGATGCTACTCTTCTAGCAAAACTACACTCTGCAGAAGAGAATCAATTCCCTTCAGAACTATCAAGCACTATTAGAAAAGAATAGTGCATAGAGACCCCAGGCTCATGAGGGTCCCCTTTAGACAGTCACTATTTTCCCTGGTATCTCGTGGGAATAAAATGTCTATGTAATGGAATTTATAAACTTGAAAGTCCCATTAATAAAAATTCTATGCCAGTATTTTAGTTGTGAGGGCTTTTAGATTCTTGTACTTTTTGTGTTTGTTTCTTCCCCCCTAAGCTACAATAATTTATTATTCAGAATAAAGACAAAACATTTTCTCATCTAAAAGATGAAGAGCTTGACTACTACTTATCAGCTTAAAGCAGTTTGGGGAAAATGTTTATTCATCTGGAGTATTTATTTCATTTTCTAAAGAACATTATCTCAGTATCCATATTCGACTTCCTGAAAACCTAATCACATTAAATATTCTCTATTGGTTTCAAAATCATAGGTATAATTTCCTCTTATTTTTGTCATGAGAGTAACGTTAACTCCTGATATTTTGAGCAGTTAAAGAAGTAACATTCTAAATATAAAAGTTGACAATTTTCCTCTTTTTTTGTTGAGTAAAACTGGAAATAAAGGGTCAATTATGATTGAAAAATGGCAAGTTACATTTCATTACACTAACTCTGATTATCATAGAGACTATCTAAAAAATGTAAATATTGCCTAAAATGCAGATTAAGTAAAACACTAATAGGGACAGTTTTTCAGGAGAAATCACTCAGGAGCGTTCAGTATTACAGGGATTAAAGTGAGTGTTCTAGAATTAAAATTTTCAATGCAAATCCATATTTAAATAGATAAAAGACATGATTTAGAAGAGGTGAAAAGTCCAAGCTTTATAAGTTATTGAATTTAATAATAAGAAGAAATATTTTTTCCATGAGATGATCTTGGTTTTCTCTAAACTCTCAGCGTTTTCCCAGTGAAAAAAATATGTTCTAGAAATCTTACTTGGAAGTTGTTAGTGCCATTTTGCAAACATTTTGAGGATTTGGAAAAAAACAAGTCCCTACTACTTTGGCTTCCTGTTTTTAAATCTGTTCTTGGGGCTTCTTTTCAAATCTTTTAACAACCAAAAGTATGTTTGATTCCTCAAGTCATGTGTTTATCAAGTAAGATTGCTATTTTTTTTCCTAATGAAACAAAAAGATTTTAACGTTGTTGAAGAAAATTTATGAAACATTAATTAATAAATCAGGGAAGGGCTTCATTTATATCACTATTAGTCTTGTCTACTGAAAAACTCAGATGCTTTAAAAATACTTCAATATTAAGTATAGTCATTTCTTCATATGTTTTATATTTTTTATGAGAAAAGATGATCTGTTATTAGTACTTACAGAAATGCTTATTTATCACGTTACTCTGGCATAAGGTCTCATGGAATAAAGATATTTTGTCTTGTGTTTAAGAATAATTTTTGAGGATGGGAAATAACTGCATTTTTTGTTTAGAAAAAGAATAAGAAATAATTGATAACATGTCATCAGTTTAAAAAACGAACAGGGAAACAAAACATCACATTAAAGATAACTAAATTACAATAAAAATATAAACAGAAATAATTACATTAAAAATGCTACCATCATTATTGAGAAGAAAATTGCTATATTTAATAAGAAAAGGAGAATTGGTAACAGCAAGCATACAAACTACTTTGTGGAGACAGCTTTAAAAATTATCTTTAATTAACCATGAAATCTTGGGTGGGAAAAGTTATCTTCTTGAATTTCAGGATATTGGAAATACTTCTTAATGAAATATTGCTGTTGTATTTTATTTTTATTAGTCGACTACTTTCTACTCTCTATTTTAATATATTGTGCTTTATCATAGTATGTGGAAATACATTTTTAAAATACACTTCTAAAGATAACAAGATACTAATTTTCCCATAATATGTTTTTTCTTTTAAAAGAACCTAGTTCTCTACAAACTGGCATCCTTCCACATCTTTTACCAGAACATATTTCAACTTGTAAAAGTGTTTGATTATTTGCTAATGTATCCAAGAGCTTAGGCAGAAGTTTCTTCATCATCTTAACTCCATCTGCTCTTGTTCCTGCCATGTTTGGCAAGATTTTTAAGCAGTAAGTTTAACTAACAGAAAATCATTAATATTTCACCATACTATTGATATTTGGGTAACCTAACTTTAAAAGGAAACGTTTTATTTCACATATGAAACAGAAAACTTACTTTGCCTTCTAGTAATTTTTTGTGACTTTAGAAAAGGATTTTGTTGGTTGGTTCTTAAAAGTATTTCTGCTAAGTATGTTTTCCTCATTTTAGAAATCAAAACCTTGTACATTGTTGGTGTTAACTTAATAGATTGATCAGCTCTGTAGCTAGAAGCCAGAAGAGTTCAATTCTTTTTTTCAACAAGTCATTAATTCTCTTGCATAGCACCTAAGTTTTGTGATACTGAACAACAGGTCTCCATGACGAAATATATTCTATTCCTCCATCATAACTGTATGTTAGCATCATTAAATTGGGGGAAAAAAAGCAGCTAGACTCCAGCTTGACACGGGGTCAAGTATTGTAGCTCACTTTCTGGAACACTTCCCATCTATGCAATTTGTCTCTTTTGTACTACAAAGATCTGAAGATCATTATCCAAACGGAAAAAGCCACTAGGGAATGGAAAATTTGATCATTCAAAAATAAAAATGAGTATTTTGCTTCACCTACTGGGAAAGTATGCCAACTTTGGGCTTAAAAGTAAAATAGAAAAAGAATGAAAGATTATCTTGCTTTCTAGTATTTTGAAATTGTCTCTTAAATCTCTTAAAATAATGGCCATAGCATCATTGCTAGTCTTTCAGGAAGCATTGTCTTCATGCTAGATCCTAGCAGGTATTTCACTCATGTTGTTGGAATACCAATTTATATCTATGAAATATTTTATATTTTATTTGACAATTATTTTTTATGTTTGCTTATGGCATCTTTTAGAAGTAAATACACTTGTTTGGATATTATCAGAATTTGTTTGCTCTTAGTCATTGTTAGAACTCTTGTAAGAGTAAGTTATATAGTTTCAGTAAACAATGGATCACAATGAACAATAACTAGTGGACAACTAGTTGTCCAAATATAAAAGAAAACCAAGCACGCATTGACAATAGAGATACGTTTTTTTAATTTTAAAATTTTCTTAATCAAAACAGTCACCCCATATTATTTTAAACAAATATATCGTAAATTATACGCTTACACGTTATTTTTAGAGCTGAAAATTTTTTAAGGTATAAAAATATTTTCAATTAAAAAAATACATTATTTTAGAAATCAATTAATTGAAGGTACTGAACTATCACCTTATAGGGGCTACCATTTGATATAGAAATAGAAATTCATAATTAAATTTATGCCTTGATTACATACTCTTTGCTTATGATCTACTTTGAATAAAAAAGAAATGCTCTGCAACAGTTTGACCTTATGTGTTCCCAGAGTTAACCAAACTGCAAGCTTCCCAGGCAGTTCTCCAGGCTGCCAAGTCTACCCAAGACTTCTAACACAAAACATAAGTTCAGGATTTTTCTAAGACCACCTTCAGGCATAATAATTCACTAGCAAGACTCACAGGACTAATTGAAATGGTATACTCAGAGTATGTTTATTATAAGGAAAAAGATACAAATTAAAACCAACCAAAAGAGAAAACACATAGGGCAGGGTGTGGGAGGGGCCCAAACAGGCAGCTTCTGCTTATTCACTCACTATGGAGACACAGACTGTCTCACCTCCTCTTCACTATTACATGTGACAGTATGCACAGAATTTTGTCAGCCAGGGAAGCTCACCTGACCTTCAGAATTTTTATTGAGGTTTCATTACCTAGGCATGATTGGTTGATGCATGGCTCATTTAGTTGAACTTTAACCATCACCCCCAAAACATGTGACATATTATATAGCCTCATGGGCCTACCTGAGTCACCTGGTGAGCATAAACTTTCAGGTACCCAGCATGAATAACAAGAGGTGGTCCTGTCCCTTAGAAAATTACAGGAGTTTGGAGGTTAGCCAAGGACAACGCCAGACCTCTCTTTGAGTGAGGTCAGATTTCTTACTACACAAAGGAGAAATCGTTTTGTAGCATTCTTTACCTACACGACATAGGTAGAGAGTTACAGCAATCTGTAGTATGATTTAGGCCTAAATAAGCACAATTTTGCAAGAAAATAACCAATAACACCAATACTGTTAAAAGATACTTTTCAGAATTGTGTATTTATATATTTGTTTCTAATTTAATAAAAATAAAATTAACTTGATACTAAAGTTTTTAAGATAAGAGCACAACAATTATTTATGAAACTGATTTTAAAGTGTATTTTCCTCATTTTCATTTATTTCATAGACTCAAAATTAAGATTCTTGATTCAGCTTTAGGAAAGTAATATTTATTCATGTGACACTGCACAGTTACTGCTCTCTTTATTTGACGGGAAGAAAGGAAAGAAAGATTAGTTTCAAAATCCATATACTCACAAATAACAGATAAGTGCAAAGGGATACGTAAATCCCACCAGCAGATTGGCAATCAAGCAGTGCACACTGTTTTAAATATGGATTGTTTACAAGATCATATTTTCCATATGTATGTTCTAATTTATTTGGTGTCTTTCCAAATGATTAAATTTACTGGGAGTTTACCCAAAACAGTTCTGATATGTAGGATCAGGCATAGCAAATTTATCAATCCGTCTTTTGACTGAGTTCACTATTATTGGCTTTCAGTGTTTTTTACCATATGAATACCTCTGTCTTACTTTTGGAGAAATCAACATGCTAATCTTGTCATAAATAGAAAATTAAATTTGTTGATGATTCATGTGAGTTTTATCATAAATGTAAAAATGCTGGCACTTGGAATGTATTAATAGTAAGTAAGATTTGGATTAGAAATCCTTGTCAACCAGATTCAGGGTTTGATGACATATATTAACCAGAACACTAACATCTGGATTAGTATATAGTGGAGACAGTTTGTAAAAGTATGTATCAGATGAACTTTCATGTCATTGCATTGTTTTATACCCTTAAGTTCATGTAACTGGGAATTTATGCCCTTATGTTCATCTGGGAATACAGACGACTTAGAAAAGAATGAAATATTTGTCAGTGTGAGAGATTTCCAAAAAGGAAATAAATGGTATTTATTATGTATGGTTTAAAATTTCAATTGATATTAAACATTAAATGTAGAAGAGACAGAATTTTAAAATATTGTTAAATGTTATATTGACTTAATATTTCTCAAGAAGGAATAAATGGGTAATAAGTAAGTTAGTACAAATGGCCTCCAAAATAATGATCAATAAAGGAACAATATTTTGTCACTTTGTAAGGAGAACAACTAAATTACAGAAATTCTATTCTGTGTTTGCTATTACAAGTTAGGTTGGGTAGCGCTTTATTACTGGATATTTGATAATTTTTTTATTTTTAGAATTGGATTTATATAATGATCACTTTCCTTTAGTGTGTTGTCTAAAACTAGCTGCATGCTTACTGGAAGAAATCAGGAGTTTTTCCCTTTTACTGAGTAGGTTGACTTTTTCTGGATTTATCTGTGACTTGCATTTAAAAAGACTGTCCATAGGCTAAATAAGCATACCTACATGTGTTTTACATTTTATTTGCATTTTCTTACCCAGATAATACTGTATAAATATATAGACAGTCAAAATAGTAGTTTATCATACATGATTACTGATATTTCAATTTTTAAACTGGTTAAGTTAGTGTTAGGTAGAAATAAGTGTAGAATAATGGCATTTATTAGAAAAGCACAATATTAATTCCATATTATGTAAAGTTAGAAGGTACAAACAGCCATGACAACGAAGCAAGGGGTACACAAGACATCTTGGCTTCAGCTAAGTAGAGATGGTGATTTCTGGCTTGGAGTAACTGTGAGAAGAAAACAACAACAACAACAACAAAAATATATAGAAGTGTAAATAACGACAGACTGTGAGCATATCATTCTGCTTCACCAGACCTAGGGGTTGCATTAAGCATATATTTTCAATATGGTTTAGACATACATAAAACAGCCATAATTATATATTAAGAAAGCAAGATGTCATTCAAAATAATAGATATTATTAGACGCTTTTACCAATAAAATAAAGAAATTAGAATAAAATACTTTGTTGGAGAATGTTCAAATAGAGCTCATGAAATGGTGCTTTATTTAATGGAACAGATGAAACATTACTGGGATAGAAATTAAAGTACTTGATTATTGGATCATTCTTGGTCAAATTTCTTTTTAACAATTCACTGGAAATTACATCTTCAAGCAGTTCAACATAGAGTCTTTTTTCTGAAATACCCATCCTTTCCTTCATTTCTTGAAAACGAAGTTTCATAATGGATAAATACTACATGTTTTCTAGTTTGTTTAGTAATTTAAGGTTTATATTTGATGGCTAACTGAAGCTCTTTGCTCTTCCCTTCCCTTTGAATTTAGATTGACTGAACTATTGGGGTAAGCATAAACATAGTAGGTTATCCAGCCAATCATCCAATATATGAATTATAATTAGTTGGCAAATCAAGTTTAACTTCAGTTCTTAACAGATCATGAATATTATTTCTAGGTACCTGATATTTAAACAGCCAGGGGAGAAATTTTAATTTTTTAAAAATAAATTATCGAAGCAGTATTTTCCCTTGAATAGAATAACAATAAAAATTAAAACATCTTATTTAGTTTCATAAGTAATTTACATAAGTGAATGTCAATCATAAAATCCAAAGGAGAAAAATGACCTTGAAATCAATCTAGTATACTCAGTCATCCAATACATGAATCTTTTCCCTCATATTCATATCAGATTGTCATTCAGCCATGTATACTGTCTTCAGTAGGAAAAAAAGGGATAATATTATTAGCACTGCTTAAATGACTTTTACACTAATATTAAATAATATTTAATGGCTCCACACTGCCTAAACAATATAATATAAATTATTTAAGACCAAATTACTTAATAGCATATGTCTCAAACACAAGTTGTCTCCTCCAGCCAAATTTCTTCCCCTTCAGAACCAATTTTGACCTTTATTAACATTTTATTTTTTCCTTCCTAGTATGTTTTTCATCAACACAAATTATTTTAATTCATGAAAACCTAGCCAAAATTTGAACCCTAAGCATGACAATTAGAAGACCTTTCTTTATGCTTTTTAAGTCTCTACTTTTTCTTCCATTACTTTCAGAGACACTGTATAATAACATGTATACATATGAGTAATATATAATAGCATACTATATTACTATAGCATATATTATAGTATTACTATTAATAGTATTACCATTAATAGTGTTACTATTATGTATTAGTCTGTTCTCACATTGCTATAAAAAGTATCTGAGACTGGGTCATTTATAAAGAAGAGATATTTAATTGGGTCATGATTCTGCAAGCTCTAAAGGAAGCATTGGAGCTTCTGCTTCTGGGAGGCCTCAGGAAGCTTCAAATCATGGCAGAAGGCAAAGGAAAAGCAGGCACGTCTTACATGACTAGAGCAGGAGCAAGAGAGAGAGGGGAGGTGCCACACACTTTTAAACTACCAGATCTTACAATTACTTACTCATTCACTGTCACAAGAACAGCAACAAGGAGACAGTGCTAAGCCATTCATGAAGAATCCACCTTCATGACCCAATGGCGTCCCACTAGACCCCACCTCCAACACTGGGAATTACAATTTGACAAGAAATTTGAGTGGGAACATAGATCCAAATCGTATTACTCTGCCCCTGGTCCTTTCCAAATTTCATATTCCTCTCACATTGCAAAATACAACCATCTTTTCTCAACAGTCCTCCCAAATTTTAACTCATCCCAGCATTAACTCAAAAATCCACAGTCAAGAGTCTCATCTAAGACAGGACAAGTCCCTTCAATCTATGAGTCTGTAAAATAAAAGCATGTTAGTTACTTTCAATATAGTATGGGGGTATAAGTGTTGGGTAAATACTCCTGTTCCAAAAGGAAGAAATCATCCAAAAGAAAGGGGCTACAGGCCCCACTCAAATCTGAAACTTAGCAGGGCTATCATTAAATCTTAAAGCTCCAAAATGATCTTTGACTCCATATCTCATACCTAGGGCACATTGGTGTAAGGAATGGGCTCCCAAGCTCTGCTCCTGTAGCTTTGCAGAGTTTAGTCCTGTGGCTGCTCTCAAGGGCTGACATTTAATGCCTGTGGCTTTTCCAGGTGACAGGTGCAAGCTGTTGATGTATCTACCACTCTGGGGTCTGGAGGACAGTGGCCCTCTTCTCACAGCTGCACTAGGCAGTGCTCCAATGAGGACTCTGTGGGGGCTCCAGACCCACTTTTCTCCATTTGCACTGCACTAGTAGGGTTCCTCCATGAGGGCTCCATCCCCGCAGCAGGCTTCTTCTTTGACATCGAGACTTTTCCATATATCCTCTGAAATCTAGGTGGAGGCTCTGAAACCTCAACTCTTGCACTCTGGGTGCCAGCAGGCTTAATGCTATGTGGAAGCTGCCAAACTTACAGTTTGCACCCTCTGAAGCAGCAGCCCAAGCTGTACTTGGGCTGTTTTGAGCTACAACTGGGACTGGAGCAGTTGGGATGCAGAGAGCAGGGCCATCAGGATGCTGAAGCTGTGCAGGGTAGCAGGGCCCTGGGCATGCCACACGAAACCGTTCTGTCCCGGTAGGCCTCTAAGCCCATGATGGAAAGGGCTGCCAAGAAAATCTGTGAAATGCCTTAGAAGTCTTTTACCCGTTGTCTTGGCTATCAGCAATTGGCTCCTCTTTACCTATGCAAATTTCTGCAGCCTACTGGAATTTGTCCCCCAAAATCAACTTTTCTTTTCTACCACATGGCCAGACTGCAAATTTTCCAAACTTTTATGCTCTGCTTCCCTTTTAAATATAAGTTCTAGTTTTTTTGCTCACACTCGAGCTAAGTTCTTAGAAGCAGCCAGTCCACATGTTAAAAGCTTTGTTGCTTAGAAATTTCTTCCACCATATACGCTAAATCATTCCTCTCAAGTTTAAAGTTCCACAGATCCCTAGGGCAGGGGCACAATCCAAGCTCTTTGCCAAGGTGTAACAAAAGTGACCTTTGTTCCAGTTGCCAATAAATTCCTCATTTCCATCTGATACCTTCTCAGCCTGGACTTCATTGTCTATATCACTATCGGTACTCTGGTCATAACAACTTAACAAGTCTCTAGGAAGTTCCAAATATTTCCTCATCTTCCTGTCTTCTTCTGAGCCCTCTACACTCTTCCAGCCTCTGCCTGTTACTCAGTTCCAAAGCTGCTTTCACATTTTCAGATATCTTTATAATAATACCCACTCTCATTACCAATTTTCTGTATAAGTCTATTCTTGCGTTGCTATTAAGAAATACCTGAGACTTAGTAATTTATAATAAAAAGAGGTTAATTGGCTCATGGTTCTTCAGGCTGTAAAGGAAGCATAGTGGCTTGTTTCTGGGGCAGCCTCAGAAAACTTAGACAGACGGCAAAGGGAGAGCAGGCACGTCTTACATGAACAGACCAGCAGCAACAGAGGGGAGGTGCCACACACTTTTGAACAACCAAATCTCACAATTACTCACTCCTTCACTATCTCAAGAACAGCACTAAGGAGATGGTGCTAAAGCATTCATGAAAAATCCACCCCAATAATCCAATCACCTCCCACCACGCCCCACCCCCACACTGGGGATTATGATTCAACATGAGATTTGGACAGGGACACAGATCCAAACCACATCATGTTAATAGCACTGTTAATAGTGTGTTATATGCATATCAAATGTTTATGTAAAACTCTAAGGCTTCTAAAATTTTCTTGTGCAATGATAAATAGGCTTCTAGTTCAGGTAACTCATTAATCTAGTTATTGTTATTTGTATTTAATAGTGTATTATGAGTGGTATGTTATATTTATTTAACTTTATTACCTAGGAAGGAATTGAAATATTAAAAATTTTTTAAAGTTTTCCAGTTTGTTTATATGCAACAGTTTTACTAGGTTTTTTAAGCAGCTTTGTTGAGATATGATTGATATGCAAAAAATCTCATACATTTAATATTATACAAGCTAATGGCTTTGGATATACCTGTGAAACTATCACGACAATCAAAGTAACAGACATAGCCATTCTCTCTAAGAGTTTTCTTACACCTCTTTGCGTTCTGTTTTTATTTTTATTTTTATTTTTTTAAATTTTATTTTAGGGACATTTAACATGAGATCTATCCTATCAACAAAATTTAAAGTAAACAATCTATGATTGTTAACTATAGGCATTATGTTGTATAGCAGATCTCTAGAACATATCCATTTTACTAGCTATATTATTAAACAATTCAACAGCCTATTCACTATTTTTTCCCAAATATTTGAATAAGTGATTTTGTTATGCTTTCAAAATTTGTGGTAAATTTTCTTCTTGGTATCAGAATAATTTATATCAATTTCATGCAGAAGTAACGTTAAGTTTCTTGTATGGTGCATTTACGATTGTACATGCCACATTGTTTTTTTTTTTTTTTTTTTTTTTTTTAATAATTAGCCATTATGAATGGTGTAAAAAACTGCTTCACTTTTGTCAACAAATTCATACCT
>NW_012115833.1:2926785-2975738 GCF_000951035.1 Colobus angolensis palliatus | reverse complement strand
GGTCTTGATCTCCTGACCTCGTGATCTGCCAGTCTCGGCCTCCCAAAGTGCTGGGATTACAGGCTTGAGCCACCGCGCCCGGCCGATGCCACATTGTTGAGTATATTTGTGACAAAAGATAATTGATGTTTCTACTAGATTTTAAAATCCCCTGCTTAGTTGTAAGTTAAGTGTGATTATTGGAAGAATTCCCCACACACTAGCTTCTTATTCCATCCTTGTCAAATCTACATTTTACTTCAATGTGCCCATATAGCTCTACATGTAGTGCTGCGGAGAAAAAATATGTCCACCTGATTTTTCTACTTCTGGCTTTTGCCAGAAGGTTCTGAGTTGGTAGATATGCCGTGTAAGTTGAAACAATAGATGGTAAAAGTTTTGCTGGAAAACTTTCAAGCCTTAAGGCAACTTCATAATAAGAAAACAACAGTGAATCATATAAGCATTTATCCCTTTAAGTCAAACCAATTGCATTTCCAACTCAACTTCCCTTAGGCAGATTCCAAATATGCCTACAGTCACTCCAAGGCCACTAATCCAAGGAACATTATGATGGAAGTGAATTTGAAGTGAAATATTACAGTGAATTTCACTTAATAAAATTTAAAATGTTACATAAATATGAGATGATGGGAATACATTGTTAGATCCCTCATCACCACCTCCACCAGGGCCTTGGACAGGATATGTGTAATGGATTCCTTTAAATTTAAGCACTATTCTATGCTTGATGATATTTTATAATATATGGTAAATTCACTTCTGAATATGTTCTATCCCCAGCTTGGGCAAAAAAAAAAAAAAACTCAACTTTATTTGTTTACTTATTTATTTACATACATAGAGCCTCAAACTGCTCCTCTGTCTTTATATTCCTAAGGACATGATTTAACCCTTTGTAACAATATATAATAGTGCTGCTTGTAAATTTAATTTTCCATATCTGTCGACAGTCTGTACTTTGAGGCAGTACAGGAGAGCTTGTTTGTCTATTACTTTGAACGGTGGTTGCCTTAGTATTACATTGCATGCTACTTTGTCATTCAAAGAAGACATTGTGTAAACATCTTAGAATCAGTAAGGACTTGGAGCCCTCACCAAACCCAGAATAGTAAGGTAAATTTCAGAAATGAACTAGGGAATTGTCCAAACTTGGAAGGAAATTAAAAATATATATATATATAAATTTTCTTAGAATTTTTTTGGGTCATGGAAACAAATCTTAAAGCTCCTTCTAGTGTCAATTCTCATAGCGTTACAGATATAAACGATGCTCAGTAAATGTTTTAATTGTTAGTCTAAAAAAATCTATGATAAAATAAAAGGAAGTAGTAAACATTTTGTGTTCTACCACAAGGCAGGGAAGACCTTTCCTGCCCTTAAGCTGATTCTGGCTTTCTCTTCTGTGTTCCCTGGAGTGAGTCAGCATTAAGGCCGATTAAGCCAGTTGTTAAAATTAAACTCCACTTGTCAAAATAAATGAACTAAGTACCAACAAAGGAATTTGAGAGGCTTTTTTCTCCTTCTTTCTTTGTGTTTTCTTTTTTGTAAAGTAATAGTATTTGGTAACCTTCAGTGTGTATATTAATAACAAGTAATCACATTCATAATGATAAGCTGAGGATAGTTATTGTTTATTGATTACTAAGAAAACGTAATACATGTGCTACTTGTTTTCTACATATAATTCACAAAGAACAAATGCTTCCCATTAAAAGACTATGCTTTGATATAAAATTTTCCTTGGACAACAATTGGGTGTCTCAGAATAGACAAGAATCTCTTCTTTTAATAGAAACCTTTCTGAACTTCAGGGTGGAGGAAACATTGTCTACAACTGAGGTAAATGTAATGATAACCTTAAAAAGTTATAGTACAGAAGGAATAGCAGTGTTAGGACTTGTTTTAATGTGACAACTACTGCCACTAACAAGCTTTATGAATTTACCCAGTCATTTCAAATCTCAAATATTCAATCTCATCACCTATTAAATGCAAGTATAAACACTATATAGTATTTAAAAAAATAGTACATCCATTAAAATGCCTGATACTGTTGTTGTTGTTGTTGTTATTATTATTATTATTATTATTATTATTTGAGATGGAGTCTCATTCTGTCTCCCAGGCTGGAATGCAGTGGCACCATCTCGGCTCACTGCAACCTCCGCCTCCCACGTTCAAACGATTTTCCTCCCTCAGCCTCCCGAGCAGCTGGGATCACGGATGCCCGCCACAACACACAGCTAATTTTTGTATTTTTAGTAGAGACAAGATTTCATCTTGTTGGCCAGGATGGTCTCAAACTCTTGACCTCAGGTGATCCACCCACCTCAGCCTCCCAGAGTTCTGGGATTACCGGTGTGAGCCACCGCACCCAGCGCCTGATAGTATTTTTGTTTCAACCTTTTCTATCTGCTTAAAGGAAATACGCTTACTGTTGCTGCTTCTGAGGAAGACTGTCTGTCTTTATTTCGCGTTTGGTCTTTCTCCTTTGTACATAACAGTGCAACATGCAAAGTTTATGGGCTTTATGTGAGTTCTCCATTCTTTGGATTGGTTAAGCAATGTCCCTGAAAAAGAAAGGGTACCAAGAAAGGAATCCTCAAGTATCTGAAAAATGTATTGATCCCTAGAATAATAAATGTTGCTTCAGGTCTACTGATTCTAAGTGAAAAGGCGTAATGACAAAGGTATTTATTTGGAGGTCGTTAAAGTGTTCTTTTAAAGGAAATTTTGCTATTATTCCCTAAGAACTTATATATGACCAGTTTTTCTAAACTGGTAGAAAGAATCATTCCCAATATATGGGCAAGTTATTTTTTCAAATTAGTAATTTAAATATTTAAAGAATAAAATGAATTTTAAGACTATTTTGCTGAATGATGGTTCCATCTATATGTTCTTCCAATGTTTATTTCTTCCTCAACAAATCACAGATGTTATAGCTGAAAGCCAGTAATATTTTTAAATTAATAAACATGTGTCAGCATTTATATTTGCTGTTTCCTATGCATAAGCACTTTAAACAAATCATTATTTAATCTTTCCAAAAACTCTATTCAACAAATATTCCTTATTTGACTACTGGACAAGGTACTGTCCTGGGCAATAGGGTGTGCAATGATGAATAAACAATCAAACAAAGAAGAATAAATAACTCACATAGTTTATTTGTTACATGTCTCCAGAGCAAGAAACAGCAGACTGACAGGGATTAAGTGTCTTCCAGGGGATTAGTGACTGAGAACATTTGAATCAAGATCTATCGTGACTTGAAAGCTCTTGCACCTTACTACTTCCTCACCATGTAAATTTAGTGTACCATAGAAATTCAACTAATTTTGATTGATTTTATTAATATTATTCATTTTGTATTTTGAATTTTAAAACAAAAATTTTATTTTTGTATTATATAGTCATTTCAGTCTTCTTAAAGGCAGAAACTATGACTTATTAAATTTGGATCTTCAAGTCCGGGAAAAAAAGTCTGGTGCATACTAGGAGTTCAATAAATATTTACTGTTTTTTTTTTACTTTTGATGAAGCCAAAAGCTTAGAGAGGTAGAGTGATCTGTGCAAAATTGTCCAGCTAGACATTGACCACCATATTTCATGACCATGCTATGTGTATCTTTCATTTTCCTAATGTGCTGTTAGCTCAATCCCTCCTTCTTCGTTTCTTGGGTTCCTCAGTCCCCTATTTATATCCATGACCCCATTAGTTTCCACCCCTCCACATTCCTAATATTCAGCTCTCTCACTCACCTTGTTCCTCTTCCTCCTTGTACTTTCAGCTACTATCTCTTTAACACCTCAACCTATTACACTCCACACTAGACCACAGTCACTCAAGGGTCAGCAGTTGTCACACAGCAGAAACAAATATTTAAATTTATTAAAATCATCTCCAGAGAGGTAGAGAGAGAGAGAGTAGGTAGGTAGGTAGAGAGAAGGTGGAGTCTGAAACCTATAGTACCTTGCTTATGTCTTTTCTTTGGTATGCATCATGTTTTTCCATTTTAAAGAAATAATTATTCATTTATATGGGTTTCTCACCGCTTCCTAGATTGTAACACAATTTGTAGAGTGAGATTTTGTCTTAGTTTTTGCCTATGCTTTGCAGCATATAGCAGAGTGACTCATTCAAAGTAAATGCTCAACAAATATTTGTTGAATATTCGATTTTCTTGTTTAAAAAGTTAGTGTTTGTGAATCTAAAAAGATTCCCTTAACCCATCTAGTTAGGAATCATTGATCATTTTCTATTTCCTTATCTTAATAGATTTTATTTTCCAAATCTCTGAAGGGCTACTAACTTTCTTGTTTTTCTTTCCAATGAAAAGGATAGCTAAAATGCCACTGTGTATCGTTATTCATAATTTTGATATCTACAATTTAGAGTATTCATAGGTCTCTACCAGTCCCAGACTTTTTAAGTAAAGGTTTATGGTCATTTACTGCACCTTATAAATGATGCCCATCTCTACATGAGGGAAAAAAATTTCAGAGAAGTAATGTTTTTAAGCCTTGTCAATTCTTCTGAATAAATGACAGAGAATAAAACCAAGGAAATAGTGAAAACATTGAAATAAATACAAAGGATATAATGTGTAAAACATTTGTTCCTAAAGCTCTATTTTCATGTGATTTAGATAGCTGCTTAATTAATGAAAGACTTAAGCTAAATATCTGTAAATTACAAGTTTAGCCCAAAAAATTGTTCCTGTTGTCTCATAATGCTAAAAGCCATATTTTAAAATAAAACAGATATAAAAAAGTGTTCCTAAACCTTCAGCTCTTTATATTTTAAAATTCCTGAATGCATTATCCTAAACCACATGCAAAAAGAGATGACAAGAACACCCTTAAGTCTAACCTCTAAAGAATAGATGATCTAATTAAAATCAAGATATTCATGCAAACATGGACAAGAGATATACTGGTTATGCATTTATCAAATTGCAAAAAATAAAATTAATTAATAATAGTTCTCAATATTCATGCTTCTCAATATTTTGTAAATGAGTACACTCTATTTATTTCAAAACATCACTTACTATGCTCGAGTCCATGAAGCTCTACTCAATGACTCCTGTTGAACCTAGTTCAAATACTCAACTGATTATCTTCCTTTTTCATCCAGCCATCTCCATGGGCATTTGCCAATTTGATGAGCAGCCACAACCCCTTTTAGCCAACCATAAGGAATATGAATCAGTCAGAAATGTTCTGATTGATCAAACATTGTTTTTACAAGCCAGGATTCATTAAAGAATTATTTCCCTTTACTATTTTATTTATTTCATAACAAATTTTGGAGCAGATTTGTCGTGAACTTTAAATCATCTTCCTTATCACACTAAATTCAGTACATTCCTTGAAATATGTAAGATTACTTCTTGATTTCTGAGTTGTGGTTTTACTCATTAGTTATCTGAGTGAATTTGGTTGAAGTATTTAAAAACTTTAGGTCTTAGTTTTAAGATCTGTTAGTAAGAGAGATGGGAATAAAACTATTCCCATTATCCTTTTCAGCCTTAGATGTCTATTATTTAATTTCTGTTATTTGATCATGATCTAGTCTCAAGAGCTACTCAATGAAAGAAAAAAGACCTGAAAGAATGGAATTTCTAGGCCACATGTTTGTTAAATGTTAGAGAAATAATAGTCTTATTCTTAGTAATTGTAGGAAACCCAACTTACTTTATGTAGCAATATCACTTTTTCAGAAAATGTATTTATTCAACTGAGTACCCAATTAGTTTTCACACTGTGCCATTTATAGATCCTATACTGTTCAACTATTGCAAAGATTTTCAGCCTTCATAGGCATATTGACACTTTTTCTTAGCACCTGGATGCTGTACTATATCCTTTATATATCATGATGAAGGAAGGGCAATTGACTACTATGCTTATGTGGTCCCGAATTGATTCAGGGCTCAGTTTTGTTGCTCTTGTGTCCTGAAATATCTAAGGAAGAAAAAATCTCTCTAGCAAACTAAGGAATCAAATAACCTCTGAGGATTTTTACTGTCCTATAATTCTATGAGTAGCTGAGTGGCTGCCTAGAAATGGGAAACCCTGCCCCATTTTCACCAGGACACTAAAACAGTAGGTGTGATTGTTTCAGGAAATCAGGTGATAGATTTGAGGTTAAACAACAATATGCAGTGTCTTTTCACATGTCTACCCTAGGAAACTAAAACTGAAAGCAAGGCAGCCAAATGGGTCAAATAAATTAAACTAAATCTATAAAAAGGGACTTAGGCTTCCAGGTTTCCAAGTTAATTTTTTTCCAAGTTAATTTATTTGAATAAATAGCACAGGGGGGAAAACCAAGAAAAAGGAAGAAAGAAACTAACAAAGCAAATACCTTTTCAGTTGAAATGATTGTTCTCAAGATTGTATGAAGTGTGCTGTCATAAGCCTTAAATAAAAAGAATGTATCAAGTATATGTTTTACAGGACCTGAGCCATATGAGGAGTATGTTTGGTTGCACCCACATTCTAGTCACAGAGCATAGTGCTACTCAAATTACAACCCAGGGACAGGCTTGGCCCAATGAACTATATTTACACCGAAATATATTTAAAACTAACCTTAATACTTTTGATATTAATACTGAACTTATCATACATATTATTTAATAACCTTCCCTTGTATCTGTGGTGATCAAATGATCCAAAATTTTAAATATAAGATCAAGTATTTAATATTAAATTTACTTGAGAATATAATTATGGCAAATATTCAGAACAGAAATCTTATGAAAAGAAGACAAGATCTACCTTTTCTGTGTATCAGACTTTGTTTAAATCGGGGTTTAGGGTCAGAAAAGGGTATAAAGGATAAAACATTCAATCTTTCTGAAGAAAATTATTATGAATTATCAGGTAGTAAAACAATGATCAGGGATGGTATTTTTCATAAAACATCAAGACTCTTCCATAAAGGGATTGTTTGGAGGTAAAATTAAATATGTGTGCATTTTGAAATATTGGTTTATGGATTAGTCCTCTGACACACCATTTTATTTATTACTTGGTTCATTTCTTGTATAAAATCCCATGCCATCTGGCACTTACTAGCCTTTGATACTAGCTATGGTCCTGCCAGGTTCAGTATTTCATGTTATCTTAGCTGTTTTCTCAAATGAGCCTGTATTGTTTATCATTGACTTCCCAGAATCCAACACAAGACTCGTCATATTGCAGCTGCTCAATAATTTTTTTATTTAGTTGACTCTATCACTTCGACAAAGATAAAGTTTTTATATTGCACTTACAAATTTGTAAAGTAGTCACTAAAAGCAGTTCAGTAATCCAAGCATTGTGGTCAAAAATCTGAAAATTGCTAATGACTATGATTCATAAAATTTTTGTAAATAAACAACAATGTACACCTACATGTCCTAAAAATGGAAGTTACTGGCGTCCATTGGTCAACATTATTTTCTACCAAATATAACTAATCTTGGAACTTCATGGACAATTACCCATGCGCAAGAATGCATTAAACAAAGTTCAAACTGGTTGATTTCTTGAAGGTCACGTTTCAACCTGAGATAAAAGATAAGTATCTCATTAAAATTTCACCAAGAAATATATACTGGGACTATGAGTATTTATAATGTTTTTAAAGTTATCTGCATTAGAGAATATTCTGTAATTGTACTGTAGATTTGAGAGCATTTCTTTGATAACAGTTATATTTAGAATTGCTTCTTCTGCTCCCGTTGCCTCTTGCACATATCTGAGCTACAGAAATATTTACATTGTATGTATGTACTTCTCAGGTTTGCTTCTTAATTTAATATTCAGATTGAGGATCTGAACATTTCATGCCTCTGAATAACTTATCTAAATGAAAGGATACAATGAAAATTTTTCTAGGATATAACACAAAATTATAACTTTGATGCTCCACGTTTATTTGGCCTTTTTGTTATGAATGCTCAAATATTTTATGTAAGTGAGCTTTTTCTTTCATTCCTCCAAATTAGCACAATTAAACCTATATTGAGTCAAGATTTCTTCAATTATAAGCATTAACTTGAAAATGGGATTATATATGTAGCCATTTTTTGAGATTTTATAATTCGTTGGTTACAAACATAAAACAAATGTTTCCAGTAATTGCAGTTAACCCTGCCGTTTCCTCATTGGATAGTAGTTTCTCTTAATAACAGCTGATTTTACTTGCATAACTTTTCAGTGATTCTTGGATTTTTTAGAGGAGTCTCATTTTAGCTCTTAAAAACTCATTCCTATTCATTTTCAAAAACCTTTCTCATACTTTATCTAAAGCCCATCTCCTCTCCCTTAATATCAGACTAGACCTGTGGCTCTGGTGGACATAAGTTCCAGGTATTCTCACTAACTTCCTATACTAGTTTCTCTAAGTCTGGGTTGGTTGGAATGAAGAAGAAAGTCTGAGACATTTCGTTAGTTGACCTCCCATGATCAAGTTGCAGTCCTCTTTTTAGTTGGCTGTAATTTCCATCTTTGATTATGGTGTGTGGGTTTAGTGTATATAGTAAATGACTTCAACAGGCCTCTGTGAAGTGGGACTCCCGCAAATGAAGCTCATCTAGACACATATCATCCCCAAGGGTGCTAAACCATATCCTCGGCTAGAGTTATCTGGATATTAACACCACTTTTCTCTTATGCATACACTTTTGGTCCCATCTGTAGTATTTCCAGGAAAGAAAATAGATCCCAAACTCACATACAGCTTACTCCCAGTCAGGGTAGAGAGTTTTCCTGTGAAGAAATACAACTTCATAAGTCTGTGGAACTGGGAACCAAGTACCTTGTTTTCTAGCAGTCATCAGCTGTCATTATTCGTCCTTGATTCTCATTTTTCCCATTTTAATTTCACAAGAGAAGATCAGAAAATGTCAGTTTGCTCTTTGCAGAAATCTCTAAATTTTGTGATCTCTCTCTCTCTCTCTTAATTCCTGAAAGGGGATAAAATATTCTCTTTGTGGATATAGAATAAACCCAAAAGGCTCCCTTTTCTTTTTAACCCTTTTGCTAAATTGACTATAATCTGTGAAGGATGTAGTGATGATTTTGTAGACTGCTGTTTTTCAGCAAACAACATGGCTTCATTGAAAATACACTACACACAGACACACATACATACACACATGCACACACACACACACACTTTTCTTGGGACTCTCAGTTTCAAGATTCTACCATTTCCAAATTTACTCTCTAGCACCTCCATAACTTAGATTCATCAGTTACTGTCATCTACTTAAGTCACTTTATTTCCATGATTGTAAATATTTGAAATTTAATTGACTTGGAAAATTAACTTATGTAGCTACAGATGAAGAATATTAACATATTTTTGGCATTTTGTATTATTTTTCTAAGTCTAGGACCCTGACACTTAATGGAGAACTATTGCCAACAGTACAATGATTAGTTCAGGGTGTGTCAAAATAGATTTTTGTACACATTTCTCCAAAGAAAGATGATGACTAGATATTATATTAAATAATGTTATTAAAATCCAAACACATGGTGGAACAGACTGAGAAACCAACTGCAATTATTATGTTATTTCAATATAACAATTTATTCTAAATTAAAAGCAGAGACATAACATATTATTTGAATTAATAGTGTTTTCACAAGTTAAAGCCGACCCATACTGAAGGCAGGCTTTATGGTCTACATGTGGTCACTGCCAACCTACCTAGTATGATTATGATTTCTCTTTTTATTTATTTGTATAGAATAAAACCCACTCTTTTTGGTATTCAGTTCTATAAACTTTGACATAGACAACTGAGTTACAACCACCATAACATGATATAGAAGCCTTCTTCCACCTTCTAGTGCTTTGTACTCCATGTCTCCTCTCCCCACCTAATGACAACTACTACTTTTTTCTCTTTCTATAATACAATATAAACGACATAACATAGTGTATAATTCTGCCTTTTGAGTATGGATTCTTCTGCTTAGCATAACATATTTGAGATTCATCCCTTTTGTATATATCACTAGATTATTCTTTTTTAGTGCTGTGTAGTATTTCATACTATGGACCAGAATCTGTTTATCTATTCAACAATGAAGGATATTTAGATTGTCTTCAGTTTGGAGAAATTATGAATAAAGATGCTATAAACATCTGTGTTCAGTTTTTGCATCAAGATAAATTTTCATTGCTCTTTGGTTGGGATTGCTGGGTCATTTAGAAAACATATGTTTAACTTTATAGGCAATTGCCAAAATACTTTCCAAAGTGACTTTAACATATCGCCTTCTCACCAGCAACATATGAGAATTATAGTTGGTCTGACTCTGGAAATAACTTTGTATCATCAGTCTTTTTTTAAATTTTAGCCATTCCATGGGTATACATTTGTATCTCATCACAGTTTCATTTACATTTGTCCCAGTGACTAATTATACTGAGCATCTTTCCATGTGCTCATTTAGCATCTGCATATTGTCTTTGGTGAGTTGTCCAAATATTTCCCCATTTAAAAAATTATGTTACTTATTTTCTTATTATTGCATTTTGAAAGCTCTTTATATATTCTAGGTACACGTTCTTTTTCAGATATAGATAGATAGATAAACACACATATATATACACATATATATATATAACATGTTCTCAATTCTGTAGCTTGTTTTTCATTTCTTTATTTCAACAGTGTCTTTTGCAGGTAAGATTTTAATTTTGATAAAATTAAATTTCTTATTTCAAAACAATATCATACTTTCAGTCTTTTATTTATCTTGCAACTATGCTTAACATAAGATAACATTTTCACACTTGGGAATGTATGTTGTAACAAGTTAAATGAAAAAATATAAAAACAAATTTTATAGTAAGTAACAATTTTTTTTTAAGTAGTTCAAGCAAATTATTGTGGATATAGTCAAGATGAACTGCTTTCAAGATGATTGTGGCATCATAAAATGGCTTTCAGGGTAAACCATGTAAACTCCCTTCCTTCATTTGGAAATATCAAGGGATATAAATAATAATCCACAATACACTTGCTTTAAAAACCCTGGATAAACTTAATGTTCTTCAAAGCCTCCACTTGAAATTAAAAAAAAGTTCTGTCTTGACTATATTTTTTCAACAGTTGTTATATGCAATGCCTTATTTTATTCATTGTTACAGAGAAGATAGTTTTTACTACGTCATCTTAAGAGTACATAAAGACTTTTATCATGGGACATACTGATTGGAATTATATTGGTGTATCTCAAAAGTATGCATTTATTACACAGTTACCATAATCAGGGCACTTTGTAAGGAAATATAGGAGATCCCATGGCTTAACTAGATATCTGCTAGGGGATATTTGAAAGGAACTTCTATGTGGGAAACCAAAACAGATGGAGAAGTGTGAAAGAAAAACAAAGGCTGTTAGTGGTAAAAAGTGATAGACATAACAAAAAAAAACTGAAAATAACTATTGGATTGTAATAATAGCATATTGTACATGAATAGACAGAATGAAATATGTCACTTGTTAGCATGTTTTTGATTGAATGTAAATCACCATCATGTTATCAATGAGTAAATAAATATATTTCATGATTATGTTTTTGGTGAGCCCTTATCTCATAATTGTGTGTTGGGAAATTTCATTATCAAAATATTTTGAGATACCAGAGGGAATAATGAATCAAGAAGAAAGATTAAAGAGTAATAAAATTTGATTTTTGATTATGGGGTTCAAAATTAAATACACCTAAGTGGGTAAAATATAGCTGCTTAGGTAAAAGATTAAACTATCAAAACAAGGAGGAGTATTTGTTTTTTCATCTCCATAAGAGTACATAATCAGCAGAGATAATTCATCAGTCATTCTGGATACCCTAGAAACTCAATAAATTTTAAATTTATATAACAAAAAGTAATTAGAAGAATATATGTTGTATTTGAGTAACATACACTTAATTTATCAGATGACTTTCTTTTATAGTCCTAAGGCTTTATCAATGTCTTGTGAGCCCTTTAAGCTTCTTATAAAAAGTACATTTAAACTTTTCCTCTTCTGATGGGCAATCTGTTCTCATCTCTAAAGAGTAAATTAATTTTAATGCCCTGAGTCCTGAAATTATGATTAAGGATTACTGAATAAATAGTGGGCTTAGTAGAATTCAAAGACATGTTCCTTATAATTAAAAACTAGTTGGTCAATAATTACTGAGTTCTGAGGGAGGGTAATTCCAATGGGAGGGTTGGTAGGAATGTTAGAAATTAAAAACCTATTGGGAGGGAGAATTACATAAATTTTTTCACCTCCACATGTGGAAGAATACTTCTATTGCTGTAAGATGATATATCAGAGAATTGTCATTTGAATTTACGGGGAAAACAGAAAATATTCTTAATTAAAATGAATTAATGCCAAACATGTGGATTATGCTTATTTCTGACTAGAATACCTATATATTTTCTATTAATAGAATATCATTATAAAAAGGTTATTGAAAGTCTACTATCTACCAAGTATTAAATGAATTTGCTATTGAATCAGCATTTTTTAATCAAAACTTTTTATTTAATTTTTATTTTTATATTACAGGTTATATTTACTTATGCATATTAATTATTTGGACATTGTTCATGAGACACAGCAAAACTTATTTTTTTCATGTTCATCCCTGTCTTGGACTTTCCAATATTGGCTATGATTCAACACGTATATCTTAAGGATATTCAAAGATAATGCCCCATTATGGAAAGTCACCATCCAAATTTACATAATAATAGACTAAATATTCATGATATTTATAATTATTTTCATTGAGATAAGAGAAAATAAACATTATAAAGTCCACATTATTTTTGTCTTAGAGTAATAATATATATAGTTTTGAAACATAATCTCACTCTGTTACCCAGTTTGCTGTGCAGTAGAGGGATTATAGCTCACTATAACCTCAAACTGCTGGGCTCAAATGAACCTCCCACCTCAGCTTCTTAAGTAGCTGAAACTACAGGTGTATACTGCAATATCTGGTTATTTATTTATTCATTTATTTGGTAGAGATGGTGTCTTGCTATGTTGCCCAGGCTGGCCTCAAACTCCTGGTCTCCAATAATCCTCCCATCTTGGCCCCTTAAAGCATCTGGGTTACAAGTGTGAGCCACTGTGCCCAGTCTAGAATAATGACATTATTAAAATTTCATTAAATATGAGTCAATAAAATGAGGCAATAAAGTTTTAAACTTTGATCTCATCTGCTGTTTCTACCACTGTTGTAATGATGTAGCACTTATTTACCCAGCCACAGGAAGGGGAGTAAGTGGGAGTTGGAGAATGGTAAGCCTAAATAAGTCACAGCAGAAATCTGGAATATGTCTTTCTCTTACTATATCTTATCTAATTTTGGAACCCCCCTAAACATATCCATTCCTTACTTTTTCTGCTGCCTGTTAATGACAATGTCAGAAGTAATAAGCAACCAGCTGGTGCCCACTGCAATCATCATTAGTCTTGATAGTGACTTCTAATATATTTATTAACAGTGCTGCACAATGAGAAAGGTGCTAATAGCTACCTGGGATGCTGTCTTCTGGAGATGCTGAAGTTGAAAGTTCTAACCTTTTTGCTTCAGAAATTGTCAGAAATTCTGATACCATTTTGTTTTTTCAAAATTGCATAAAATGCACACTGCAACATAAAAACCATTTTTTCCCTTACTTTTTTTTTTTTTTTTACAAGCTTCTTGATTTAAGGTTAATTCATGACTTTAGGGGATTAACACAGGAAGATCTAACTGATAGGCACTGTGATGCACTGACTCCTTTTTCTAAAAGTGCATTTCTGTAGACATGATTTTTCAACTACACTTGTGCATCTGCAGTCTACTTTAGGTGATGTAGCCCAAGAGACCCTTTATTCCTTTATGTAAAAATAATGAGGCTGAAGATTGGGCAGGAAGGCATGGCACTAATACCTTTATTTGCCTAGATATGACTAAACCTTGGTAAATAAGTAGATTAGAATCAACCTGACATGCCATTGCAATGAGTTTATTTTCCAAGACCATTTACTTGGTATTTCAAACATCAAACACTTACTCTGTCTTAAAAAAAAAGCAATGTAATTCCCATAAATTTAATTTGCAAAGAAGAACTTTTTTTTTTAAGAGAGTTATCAGGCCGACTAGATGAGAATTATATGATCACAGAACTCCACACTGAAACTTGAAGGGTCAATTGTCACACGTGCACTATTCTAGACTTTTCAGACCATCTGGATGTAATTCTTAAGTATTCATCTGCAACTACAATTTTTGTTATGGTTTAAGGTCATCTTTAAGACCTGAGCTGGCCGGGCACAGTGGCTCATACCTGTGATCCCAGCACTTAGGGAGGCTGAGGCGGGCGGATCATGAGGTCAAGAGATCAAGATCATCCTGGCCAACATCATGCAACTCCGTCTCTACTAAAAATACAAACATTAGCTGGGCATGGTGGCTCATGCCTGTAGTACCAGCTACTCAGCGGGCTGAGGCAGGAGAATCGCTTGAACGTGGGAGGTGGAGGTTGCAGTGAACCCAGATCGTGCCACTGTACTCCAGCACTCCAGTCTGGCACTAGAGTGAGACTCTGTCTAAAAAAAAAAAAGACCTGAGCCAAGATCTAACATGTATTAATCTGGAGATGGAGAAATCTTTTTTTATGAAATTATAAAGATTACATATATTGAATAAAACATTGTCTTTTTTATTTGATACTTAAGTGATACATAAACATGGGGTCAAAAACCTGTTCAATATTAAAGCTCTGTTGTCTGGAAATAGCTTATATATCATTAAATAAATTCAGAGGTTCTTTGTAGACTGGTACACAAATAAGAATGAAGGCAATTTTCTTCCTCTGATTTTTCACACGAAGTTTGTAGAGAGGAACTTGCCTTTGTATCACAGAAAAAAACCTCAGCTATCTGAACAATATTGGTGATAACTGGGAGAAAAATATCTGAGAACCAGTATCTCATTTACACAAAATTGTGTAAATGAGAATGCAGCTGGTAAGTGTTTCAAGAATGATTTCAAGAATGTTTCAAGAATGACTTTCAAGAGGTTATTAACAATATACACACACTCAAAATTTAGATGCCATTTAAGATCTCTAACAAAATACATTTCCTCAGAATTGTCACTAAGTGCTTGATATTGTGTTGTTTCATATGGAATGACCGAGCACTAATAGCTAAAATATGCACATAAAGCAAATGTTGGCTTAAAAATGATAGAAGAGATACATTTCATATTACATTAGAAATACATTTCCTGAGTTCAGTTTTTTCTATTAGTGGATACGTGTGATAAATTCATTTCAAACAATTCCACTTCAAGATTAGATGAGAGGGCTATTTATCTCCAAAGAAAATAAATATTAATTACAAATAATCGTTTCTTATTTAAAATTTTATTTAGTTACTTACATCCTTAAATTCGAATATTTTATTTTCCACCTGAATTCCACTCTATAACTGCAAGAAATATTTGTTTGAGTGTTACAGTTTATTCATTTAAAACTTGAAATATCTTTGCAAGGCTACTCAAAGTATGGTGTTGGACTGGTTACTCATCCCAAATTTTGTTACCAGTCTATGACCTGTTAAAGAGCTTATGGTAAAATGTAAAGCAACATAGTCACTCAGCTCATTGTTTAGTTTATTAGACTTTTCTTTCACTTTACTTAACAAGACATTCTCGACGAAGGAAGCAGTGCATCAGTTTACATACTAGTTCCAACTTCTTATTGCTTCACAAGTTCTGCACTTCCAGTAGAACCGCATGTGTTCTGTTCACTTTTCCCCCTACTTCACTTACTTCAGTAGTGGTGTACTTCCCTTTGACGACTTGCAAGAAAGCTTGACTTCTACATAGACTTCATTTCTTATTCTTTCTAGTAGATTTCTCCTTTTCAGTATGCTTTGATATATGGTCTATAGAGTAAAGTTTGGAATTCAAAAGCACCATTTCTACTTAGGGGCTCTTAGGTTCTTTTCATGTGGTATGATAATGAGACTTTGATTTTATTCAGTATGCCGTTCATACTAGCTTAGCCACTACATTTCTCATAATTTATTTTTGAAATGTACTATTGATATAAAGAAGTACTGCTGTAGTACTCTAAAATGATCTTGAAAGCTTAAAATAATTTGTCTGTGGTTAAATAAAAATAAGAGACATATGGGATAAATGAGCCTTCAATACAGTTTTATGCATATAAAAGCGTAGGAGCATTCTCTTGAATCAGAGTTCTGCCAAAGCCAAGCGCATGAAGGAAAACTTGATTTGTAGCATGTTTCTCATTTTATGTGATTATTTATTCTTGTCATAGATAATGGAGAAATAGATGTGAGCAATCCTGGTCAGTAGAATTACTGTGGACAATGAGCCTAAATAAATTAATTTTAAAAAGTACCAAAACTTGAAGCACTAGAGAATATATCCAGCATTTCCTCCTTATTTATACATATTATATGTATACAAATGCAGAAATGAATTGTACAGGTATAAGAAAATGTATTTGTATATTTGTTATTTTGCATTCAATTTTTTAAGTAAAAACAGTATATACAGTCAATTTTGTTCCTATATCAGAGTATCCTTTCAAAAGATTTATCAGGAAGTGAATTATTTGCATATTTTTTTCTGATTTTTTCACACAAATTTCAGAATTAGAAAAAAATTAAATAAATAAGGCTATTCTATATATAACAAGAGCTTTGGGTTATGTTGCTTTCATTTTGCATGAATATAGAACAAGGAAATAAACCAGTTCTATAATTGATTCTTATATCCAATGCTTCAAACTATTATTGAAGAAAATGAGTCCCATGGTAAGAAAGCTTGACTGTAGTATCACCATTTAATGTGTACACACACGCACGCGTGCCCACACAGACACACACTTCCAGCAGTAATTACTTCCTATTGTGATAATTTCTTCCTGTCTAAACAGAAGCTGCTGACCCAGTGAAAACTTTTATTGTTTAGATAATTATATTCCCATATATACACACATATACAGTCATCAAACCACAGCAGTTCCTCTTATTTCATATAGTTTTTAACAAAATGGAGACTAAGAATTCCAAAATGACAATAAACCATTTAATTTTAGTTAATTTTATGACATATCTGCTTTTAGCATTTGTAGCTGCAATAAAACATATGTTACCTCCCTAATAAAACCTGAGTGATGCTGTATCTGTCACCTCTTCCTGCATTGGGAAGTAGTGCACAAGTTATTACCTCGAGAACAGTTGTTCCCGTCTCCTGTGCAGATCCATATCATTCTCAAATTTGCATTCCGATAGAGAAGCAACAAATGTTACTTAAATCCCATGAAGTGTGTTAATTATACCAAGCTCCGTGAAATTATGGGTGAGAGAGCCAAAAGGAATTCTACAGCTGCATCTTGGGTCTCTTGAGCATATCTTGTCAGATTAATGTCTTTGTTACTTATACGATAACCTTAAAATTGCTTTTTTCCCCTAAGTGGTATTCCCTAAACCTCAGTGATATGGAAAAATCTCACACAAAGCTAACTAGCAAGTACACTTTGTGTTATTTATACAAATAATGGTGATATCTTTAGAGAAACAAGTTGAAATTCATTTTTGAAACTGAATTGAACATGTTTTATCAGTTTTACTTCATTATAAATGTTTTCTCTTGTTTTCCTTGCATAGGGTCTTAAAGATAGAGAAGGAAATAGGAAATAATCTTATATCCTTTCCCTCTAATTGTAAAAGGAAGAGACTCTAGAGCATCACTGTGTACATGCCCATCTCTGGCCTCTACTGGAAGAATAGAGGACAGTCTCCTCATATATGCAAAACATAGAAATGTAGAAGTATTTCCCACCAAGGTTTTCTAGATTATATGTACCCCAAAAAGCACAACTATATGTGGGTAGGGAGCATTTAATGTGATCCTTCGTCCTCTTAGTTGAAAAAAGTTAAAGTGGAAAAAAAAACACATATGAAAGTGCAGTTTTTAACTGGTACTATTTCCTCTTTCTTGTTGTTTAAATCGTATTAGGCCCTGTATGGGAATGTAAGATAGTTCTGGACTCAGTTTCCAGAATTAGACAGCCTGCTTGGGTTTGAATCCCTGCTCAGTCACTTGCTGGCTGTGAGAACTTAGACAAATTAATTAACGTTTCTGTGTCTCAGTCTCTTTTATTGTAATTAGAATGATAATAGTAGTTACTTCATATGGTTGCTGTGAGAATTAGAAGCATTAATATATGTAATGTGCTTAGACCAGGGCTTGGCACATAACAACCACTGTTGAAATGTTATCATTGTTATTACAAGAATCTTGAAGCACCAGTTCTCTACAGAAGAAATGGAAACGTTCATATTTATTATATCCCAAATGTTCTCATGTATTAAGCACACAGTTAAATCTCTGAGAAACTGTCATTTTCAGAGAGTGAGCTCAACAGAGAATTTCTAACTGAGAAAGGCATCCCAATGCAAAATGATAAATTTCAATTCCCCAGTAGGGACCATTCTCCACCCTCAGAAAGCAGCAACTCTTAGAAAGTCATCCTGTAACTGGGAAAACCTCAACCCATTGGAAATCCATATCACATGTCAGACCCATTGAAGAGATAAATCTAATCCTTTGGGCTGAAAAAATAGCTTGCAGCAGCCTACTGTCCTTAGTTTGCTAATATTTGGAAGAATGGTTTGGTTTGGCAATCAATGCCCTAGAGCCACCCAAGACCTTGACATTATCGTTTTTCTTTGAAGCCATAAAGAGGATTACTGCAAAAGCAGATAGTCTGTAATTTTATACAACAACTTGCAGTTTTACTTGTCACTGAGTTTATCGTGCTGGAAGCACATCATCTCTGTTTTCTAAGGATCCTTGCTGAAATTTAATTACTTGGAGTCAATTTTTAAAATCTCAGTTTTTATATATGCTTGCTAAACAAGATTTCATTTACAATAAAAATGTGTGCCCTTTAAAATAAAAAGTTATAACAAAAAGTATATACTGCACTGCTTAATACTTTATGATTTATCAAGTGCTTTTAAAAACATCATTCATTTGATTTTAAACATAAGCCTGCAAGGTAACAAGAGCAGTGTTTTCCAACCCTGTTTAATGGATGTGGATGTTATTTTACAAGGTGTCCCCACTTGTTTAAGTTCACGAAGCCAGTATGTGGGAGAACAAAGTCTTGAACCCAAACCACCTGCCCCCAAATTCAGTATTAACTATGTGAGATATTTGAGAGAGAGCACTTAAACTGAAAATCGTCATTTCTTGATGGCTGTTCTCAAAATCTTAGTCCATTTTAGGTATCACAGATACTAGAACTAGGTTATTTTAATTTTAAAAATGGATCCACATAATGCCAATAATTTAAGACTTAATAGTTTTAGAAGATCTCAAAATTACAACAATATTTTAGAGAACAAAGTGAATTAAAACGACATAGTGGTTGCATGATAGATTTCTTACTAATAATTTTCCAAGGACATGACATTTTCCTTAAAGAAGATCACTTAAAGTAAAAAAAGAGGTACGTTCCTTTTAAAATCACAATTATTCAGTTTCAATCGCATTTTGTCAGATTATGAGCATACACAATATAATTTAAAGAATTTTGAAAAACAACTCATTTTATAAGATGTAAAAACACATTTATTTGTGATTGTAGGAAGTACTATAAAATAAGTATTTAATGCTAAAGATACTACAGATTTATCCTTTTTATGAAAATGGAAAAGACTTAGAACAGAGAGAGGAAAGAAAATACAGGTTATAATAAACTAGAATACTCTAAATATACCTGAACTAAGAAGAGAGAATATCATTTCCAGTGAAATGGATGTAACTAAGTTTGTGTCAGAAAAAAACTACACAAGCCCCGGTTTCTGATTACTCTTCTCCTTTTGGTAATATAAACTAAAAATTCCTTAGCAAGCTTCTAAACACAAATTTATCAATAAGTAACCATATTATTTTTCATAGTGTTTAAACCACAAACACTTTTCATTCATCCATTCTCCCATTATTTAGTGAGAATCTCTTATATGGAGATGTTCTGTTGGTATTCAAGATAAATAGACTAAGTAAAGTCATAGAACATGAACACACCAGTATAGACAGTGGTACAGACAGATGAAGCATATAAAACTACGTACATGTAAAGACATAGAGATAACAGCATATTTGAAAGTACAAAGAACAAGAGTACTTAAAATCCTAGGGGAAGAGCTCAAAGTTTACTGAAGACATTGTCATTAGAACAGAATGTGAAAGCCTGAGTAAGAATTACAGAGGCCAAAGGAGAAGCAATGCTGACAGATGGGGACATTTCAAACTAGCCTAAGCAAAAATATGGAAAAGTGAGTAATTTCAAGTTTTACCTTCATGATATTTGCAAAGAATTAGGACCAATGTTGTCTACCAATGTTGTCTAGCAGGAGAATGAGATGAATGGCATGTAATGACAATATAGAACAGTGGAGGTAGATCATGAGGGATTTTATTATACAAATGTATAATGGAGAGACAGAAGGAAAATAAAGAATTTTATTAACTCTTAATAAAGAATTAAGGTGGTACTTTGGTAGTTATTGAGAAGGTGGATATGAAGGAATAAAACTGATGATAGATGGGAATGCAGGATAAAAGCAGTTGAAATACAGTCATCTTGAATGGGACAGTGGCAGTAGAGACAGTATGAGGAAACTGCTTCAGGAAGTATTTAGCATTTCATACCAATGATAAATAGTTAAAATGTGAGAGAATAGTGCTAAGCCATGGATGAATTTTAGTTTTCTAGCCTGGGGAGAGTAAAAGTGTTCTTACTGACAACTACTTCAGAAAATCCACAAAATGAACCTAATACAGGGAATGATACGATGTGTACTTGTTAGGGATTTGTGATATCTCTGAGATAACCCTAAAGGACTGCAGTCAGCACCTCTATGTGTGAGTCCAAATTTTTTAAGATATATTGATAATGGAGTTTGGGACATAGTGTCATCAGCATCTACAACAGAAACTTTATAGGTATCTTCCTAGGAGGTCTGATTGAGAATCGCCTACAGTGCTTATTAAACATGCAGAATTCAAGAACATCTCACCCAAAGATTCTGATAGAGCTTAGCAGCTCTAAATAACAGTAACAGAGATGCCTCAGGAAGATAAGATAGAGTGAAATGAGACTGAGAATGAGAATACCACTGGTATGCACTAAAATTTAAAGAAAAATAATAAATTAGAAAACAGAAAATAAAAGAATTCTAGGCTGGAGGTTCATAAAACAGATCATTTAGATTTTTAAGGGTAAGCGTGTTTCTGTGCAAATGTATACGTAGAGCAAATATATTTACACTTTGTTGATTGTTTATCCTATATAGTCCAATGGGCATACGTACATGATATAAAGATATACAAGACTACACAGCATAAAAGCGTTTTATGGTACCAACCTTTTGTAAGAGTGAAAAATGACATTTTCATTAGCTTCTGCACTTAAGAATTAGATTTGCACTTGGACAAAAAAGTATTTTCTTGGCTAATAAAGTGATTTATATTTATTTAAGTTCTGAATGAGTGGAATATTTTGAGGCACAAATGTGAAATGCCATTTCAAAGTGTGAGATCCTTAGAATCCTTTTTAAAAATAATGTAAATAGGTAATGGGAATGTTCGATCCTTAAATATTCTCATGGTTGACTCATAAATTTTTTCCAATCTACAGTAAATTATAAAAATGTACAGCTACATAGATAAAGTAAATGTGGTTTGGGTTCTATTTAGAAGGTAATGAGGTAATTGACTGTAATATATATCATTTTTAACATTTGTGAGAAAGACAAAAGGGAGTGACGAGTGAAGAAACACCTTATCTTCAATAATAAATATTACCTTAATTAATAATATTGTTGCCAAATTACTATTTAAATGCACATTGTATGGCAATTAGCTGACTAAAGTTTGATAAATATGCTACTCTGAGATAATAATGATGTACTGTATTGAAAGTTATATATACTATTTATAATTTTTATGCCATCACTGTTAATCCACTGAAAATATAATCATGTCTATTGAAACCCCTGCTACATTCCTTTCCCCTCACCTAATTCAAAGTGACATTGAAATATTTACTACACAGTCAAACAAATGGATATATGATCTATTAATACTTGAAAATATACTTATTTGTAAAAATTATCCAATATTTGTCTTCTGACTTTGTATGTGTATGTTGTGTTTGTGTGTGTGTCTGTCAAACTGTGCTTTGCTTTTCCTAGAATTCATTGTATAGTAGAAAAAGTTTGTGTTAAAGACCTAGATATTCTTTAACTTGTATTATTACAACTACTCTTTTTTTCTCCCTAAACTGAAGATGATAATAATATCCAGAGTTGATAATCTGTGCTGCCAACAATAAAGATATTATAGATTTCTCATATGCTAGATTCACATCCTCAGGGCTTTGCCAGAAGTGAGATTCTTTGCTTTCAACTGACCAGCCAGCCAACCACTTTGCTCTAAATTCCTGAGAGATTAGCACATGAGTACTTCAGTCCAATACATGCTGAATTCTGGACTGATTTCTGCAGCAAACTCCAAATATTTCTCATATTATCTAATATAATTCACTTTGACTCCTGTACTCTCTCCTCTTCTCACCTAAGTTCAGGTCAAGAGATAGATGGCAAAAAATACTATGAATCCTGTTTCTTAATGCTCATTCTTGTTCCAAGTAATTTCCCAAAGCAGAGAATTGCCATAAGGCAAAATCAAAGTGCAAAACGAAACACATTTAAAAAACAACAAAAGAGAGCTAGGAGGAAAAAAATAATTTTGCCCCAAGTTTTTTCTTGTATTACTCCTCATACAGATTCATCATTTTGTCTTATTTTTTTCCCTTGGCACATTATCTGAAGTAAGGGTGAGGTTAAAGGTGGTTGATTGTGGTATTAATCAAGTGAAATGATACAGGAAAGTGTTTTATAAATTGCAAAACTGTTAAATAATATGAATCAAAACTATTTTGAATAGTGAATAAAAACAGCACTCTCATTCAATTTGGAAGTATGCATATCTCTCTACCATTAAATAATAAATTAGCTTGATATGGACCACTCAGAAACCATAAGTAGTTCCAGAGTTTGAATATAGTATACAATTAGGAAAAATCAATACGTTCAGTTTGATTTTCTCTGTCTTGCCTTTTCTAGCAGAACATCCTACTCATCAAGCCTGACTGCTGGGGGCAGGGATGGGGTTGTACCAGCTTTTAAAGATAAAATTTCTTTGAGAGAAATAAATTACTTGTTTTCTTATATGACAAGGTAAATGGAAATTTTTTTAAAAAGAGGTAAACAAAATCTCATTTGAAAAAACGTGTTGAGTAATTTGACTATTCTAAATGATCTTAAACAATCTTTTCCGAATTTATTTCCATACTAGAGAAAATCTACGACAATGTTCCACTCTTAATGTTCAAAGCTTTCCTGTAATGGTAAACTCTACAATAGTGACCTATCTCATATTTAAATGTTTTGACTCTTGCAGTTAATGGTGACATTATTGCCCATGCTTCATCAAGTGAATTGGTATTAGACCAGGTTCCATCAATACTAACAAGAAAATTGATAGCAGATCTGTGAATGAAAAGATGACTAGTAGTCATACTGTCAAATCTCAGAACAAAGCTAAAATCACCAATACAGCATCAAAGAATATTCGAGAAGCAGTTGAAATAAGAAAGAGAAAGGCTATTGTTTGAGACAGATGTGTAACACCTGTCATGGAAACTCCCTCATGCCAGCATTCATGAACCAAAGCCTTTTAAAACATATAAACACATCTTATAGTCTACAAAACATGCCTGAATGAGGACAACCATTTTAAATATAAATTTAACACCATTGAATAAAGTGTTTTTCAAAGTATAGATTTTATTTAACTGATATTTAAAAGTATTGTTCTCTACAGACTTCACAGAAAATTCAATAAAAAGAAAATACTTCCATTGGGCCTAGAGAGGGGGCTTACTCCTATAAATCCCAGCATTCTGGGAGGCTGAGGCTGGCAGATCACTTAAGGTCAGGAGTTCAAGATTAGCCTGGCCGACATAGTGAAACACTGTCTCTCCTAAAAATACTGAAAAAAAAAAAAAAAAGAAAAAATGCCAGGCATGGTGTCTGGCTCCTGTAGTCCCAGCTACTCTGGAGGCTGAGGCACAAGAATCACTTGAACTCAGCAGGCAGAGGTTGCAGTGAGCAGAGATGGTGTCACTGCACTCCAGCCTGTGAGACAGAGTAAAACACTGTCTCAAAAACAAAAAACAACAACAAAAATCAAATCAAGTCAAAATACTTTCATTCATATGGTTAAGTTATTTTTGTTTTCATAATAAATGTTGGAATTTCTGGTATATAAAATAAATTTTAAGAACTAAACTCCAAAATATAACACTATATTTTCAAGAATAAGGGTTTTTTACTTAATCAGATATTAAGTAGGAAATAAATATGGTTTTATCTTTCTGGTATCATTTATAGATACTATCAGCTCTATTTTTCATCCAGAGTCCTTAATTCCCAAAAGGAATAAAAGTACTTCATTTGAAATAATTGTGCAAAATAGATTTATTTATTTGCACACAATTCAGGTTGTGCTCTGGCAGTGTGATTAATTTATTCAAATATGATAATTCTGAAAATATTGTATTACAAAATATCTAACCATTCCCTTAAACTCTCTATGCGTGTGGCCATACACCATAACAAGTTCATCTAAGTAATCATCCTATTGGAGAAATATTTTGTAAAAACAACATTCAAAATAGCAAAAGTACTTGTAAAATTTGATCACATACCTACCTTACTTTTTCTTGTCTTGCCTGTAAAATGTTGAATCATTCTGAAAAATAAAATTCTTACATTTTTATTTTTATGCTCAAAGTTAATTTTAGATCATAATTTTTAAATAGAGGCAGTTTATGTTGACTTTATTGTGGATATATACAGTTTAGCTTCTGATGAATTCTTTCTAAAACTCAACGAATAATGTATTCTCTCTTGGATCAAAATCTACAAGCTATATGTTAGACTTTTAGGTAAAATACACATTATTATTTGAGATTAATTTATCAAATTTCTTCTGTTTGGGAATATTTAAGATTTAACTGAACCCCTTCTTCTAAAAGAGAAGCTTTTTGACCCACCTGTTCCCCGTGATTCAAACCAGAGACTTTTTTGTACTGAAATCTCAATTCTTCCATGGGAACAAATGAAGTTCCCTACATTCTGCTCAGTTTAAGAACTCACTCTCAGCTCTGCCAACACTACATTAAATTTCTTGGTAGCCTTGCTGACTGGTTGAATTTGGTGTCCTTCATTTGATGTTTAGATTGGAACTGATGACAAATTATTCTGTATCTGAGAAGATTAGCAGGGCCTCCTTCAGGGGAGATTTTAAAAAAGAGAGAAAGAAAGAAAATGAACTTCAGATTACCATCAATTTCTGTCTGAATAATGTGTTTTATTCCTTTATCGTTTCTGTGTTTGAACAAATTTAATACCACATTTTCTATCTTTTCCAGTTATGGTAAAATAAGGCAATATGCAATATAATGTGCTTGTTATTTAGTTGTCAATCAACATCCATGCCTACAAAGATTATCATAGAGCAATATTTATTAAAATGCACGTTTTCCCTATGCTATTCAGAGATCTTGATCTGCACTAATATTTTAACCTGATATTTGTGAAAGATAATGATTTGTTTTTTTGTCTCTCTCCTAGAAGCACTGTAAAAGCTGTTCATTGCTGCAAGCTAAGGTCATATAGCACTCACAGTCTTATTATAATTGACAACTACATCTTGGTTTGAACTCCAATTCAATTTACACAGGTTTTCCTTTCCACATTTTTCTCATATATTAGGTAAATAGAATGTTCACAAAGCCTTAAATCAGTCAAAGGGCAGATAGATGTTTTGTTATACAAGCTCTCTCCAAATAGCTTGGCAAACAGCTCTGCCTCAGCAGTGAAAAGTCTGATTTCCCTTGGGCAAAAACTTTCCACCATGTTTCACTGAAGAAACTGTTATATGTTTAATATTCTATATAATAATCATTCTTTGTCTGATATGTGTTGTAGTAATTAGTATCAGACCCTGCCCTCAGAATTGTCATACAAAAATAATTTCAGAGGTCCCGCTGAAGAGACTGGATGCTTATGTTTCAAAAAGGGCATGCAAATTTGCCTGCATCAATTTGCCTCTCAAATCAGTGAAATGATCATTGGTGCTCTCACCTGTAGACATATTGGTGGCGTCTGGCTCAATCGACTGATTGTGCTGCTTGCCCTGATTTTAGTGTTCTAAGCACATTGTCTCCGCATAACTTCTAATCTATAGCACCTCAACAGCCTCATCTCTACACTCTCTATTTCACTTTAGCTCCTTGTTAATATACATATTTCTCCTACAATATTTATTTTGTTATTTGCATTATTCTTTTCTTTGAACAATATAAGCCTATTTTTTTTGCTGTTGTTCAGTCACTTTTTGTTCATTAAGGACCAGTTGAATTTTCCATTGGAACTTTGTAGTAACAGATATTGCTGGGATGGTGTGAACAATCAGGCCTTTAATGAGGGGAGTTTGGTTTCTATGAAAATAAAAGAAGAACAAAAAAATAATAATTGAAGCAAACTATAAACTCAGTTTGTAGGTCCAGAGAGCAGCCCATCAAGATTTCTAGGTCCTGGGCTTCAAGTATCTTCAGTTGGAGTGATGAAAGGCAGTGGCGATCTCCCAGAATTTCCTGGTTTGCAGTTTAAATGTCATAAAGATTTTCCATACATAAGCTGCTGTGATGTATCTGAAATGTATATCAAATCATCCAACTTCCGCTTGCCATGCTTCAGAAAAGAGGCATTTTAATTTCAGCAATTCCAAGCCTGAAGAGCAATAGAAAAATCGCAAATACTGGTTTGGAGAGTAATAGCCAGATATTGGAGAAAAACAAGAATTCAGAATCCAGATTGCAGGTAGATTGTACAACCCCCCAAACAAAAGTGAACAGGACTAGAATCTAATATTTGGTGCGCTCTAATTTTCTTCTGAAATGTACTATTTCTGTCTGCAGTTACGGCCATTTCTACCAAAGAGAATCAAATTAAGACTAATTTGTATGTAAAACAAGTTTAGTCTCAATGAACTTGAACAACTATTTATGTAAGTGCAGCAAGACTAGTGACTGTTTATATAGGCTCTTTTAAGTTTGCTTTGCAGGAACTTTTGACAAGGAATCTCAGATTGGACTTGTAAAAAACCTCTTGAGGCCAGGAAGTAAAACCAAAGGCTTGTCATTGGTCTATATCTGTAACACCTACAGATCTGGATGAATTTGTTTCTTATCAAGGTTCTCCAAATGTCCTGTGGTTCTTGGTTCTTGATCTTGCGAAGAAGTGACATTCTTTACTTACCTCTGAAGCTGGGAAACCTCAGGCAAGTTTTTCCACGGGCGACATAATTGCATCCCTAAAGTCAACCTTAGTTTTTTATTTTTTTATTTGTTTATTTTTTTTATTTTTATTTATTTATTTTTTTTGAGACGGAGTCTCGCTCTGTCGCCTAGGCTGGAGTGCAGTGGCCGGATCTCAGCTCACTGCAAGCTCCGCCTCCTGGGTTTAACCATTCTCCTGCCTCAGCCTCCCGAATAGCTGGGACTACAGGCACCCGCCACCTCGCCCGGCTAGTATTTTGTGTTTTTTTTTTTTTAAGTAGAGACGGGGTTTCACTGTGTTAGCCAGTATGGTCTCGATCTCCTGACCTCGTGATCCGCCCATCTCGGCCTCCCAGCCTTAGTTTTTTAAAGCTGTTTAGTCATATCTGAAAATATTTCATTCCAGTCAAAATCTTGGTAATATAACCAGTGTTTCCAATTCTGTCTTGTTACAGGGAGAACGGATTCTTATTAAACTTATGCAAATAACTACACTGACATAAAAATAAGAATACTTTCAAAAATTTTTGAATTCTGAAAATATCAGATAAAGAGCAAAAGTAAATGTTTCAGTGTTTGCTCACAAACTATACTTCACGAAATTGCTATAAGTTATTATAACTTGAAAAATAAGTTTCCTTTAATTAGGAAAACAAAACACTTAAAGAACCATCTATGTTTCAAACAAAAAGCCATTAAGAATATGCATATTTGTTCATTCATCCACATTTAATCTATTTTTGTTTTGCTTGATCTTAGGATAGCAGTTTTGGAAACCCATCAGTTACATTAGAATTCTGAAAGTTCTTACTTATGCCTTATCAATGGCATAATCTTAAAGTTGTCATAAACCTGTACTTACCAGAGTGCTTTCATGAATCTATTTGAAGAAGAAGCCATCTTGAACTGTATCTGATAGCAAGCGCTCTTAGAGAAGAATTAAAGGAACAGAATAATTCTCTATGGATGATAAAGCCTTGAATGGCACGGTTACAAATCTGACGAGAATTTAGTATAATAAAACAACTGACAATGAAATTTAGTTATTTTTGTGCCATACAACATTTTATCACAATAATCAAATTGACTGAAAGCATATCATATTTCTAAGAATTTTAAGAATTCTCAGAATATTTCTAACAATAACAATTGTTATGTGAAACACATAGTATATACAGTAATAAAGGACATATACAAATTTAATCCAAGGAAGGTTAAACATCTTTTCTTATTTGACAATGCTTCTCTTATAATTTAACAAATCAAATAAGCCTAATTAGTTTAATATCTTTCTTTTATAGGTCTTTTCAGACCTTACAGGGGCCCTCTGGACTGTCCCACAGTTAGTCTGAAGTCAAAAAGAATTAGTTTCAAATTTGACTTTGGGAAGTTTGTCAAAATGTGAAAAAGTTTAAAACACTTGATTAAATATTATCTTGGTTATCTGTTTAATTAAAATGACTAAATGACAATAAATATTTTCAACAAAATATTTTAAAATGACAATAAAATATCTTAAAGTAAATACAGAAGATTATACAGTTATGACACAATTTTCCTAAGTAATCTAAAACCTAATGAAAGACAACAACAAGCACAGAAATTATCTTGATAAAACACAAAAGCTCTATGTTGTAGGCTAAATACTTAAAAGAAAAACAAAACAAAAAACCTTCACATTATCAGATCAATACTCCATGAAAACTTTGTCATTTTAACAAAGATCGAATTTTACTTTTGCATTAATGTACAGTTGACCCTTGGACAACATGGATTTTAGAGGCAGTGAGCCAATGCACAGTTGAAAATCTGTGGATAACGTTAACACTTAGTAGCCTACTGTTGAACAAAAGCTTCATTGATAGTATAATCTGTCAATTAATAAATAGTTTGTATGTTAAAGATATGATATACTATATTATTACAATAAGGGAAGCTAGAGAAAACAAAATATTATGAAGGAAATCTTAATTAAAAGAGAATACACAGACACTACTATACTGTATTTATTTATAACATATGTGTATGTCATCAGTTTGTAGGATAAATTGTTTGCCTAAAATGGTGGGCAACCACAACTGCAGACCTCAGTCTACGGTACATATCAAGTAATTCAACTTTTTCTTGAAATGTCATGACTTTTCTCTGCTTCCTGGGGGCAATTTCAGCATCATTAATGGCACTTCAAGAATCTCTTGAGAAATAATATAGGTCCTATAGTGTTATCCAGGTTTGCAGTATTGCACTTAGCATCATGAAGAATACACAAGAACTAGAAGAGATCACTTATACTGTGATATTCAATATACTGAAGATTTGAACAGTTCATGCAGAGATAATTAATGTCACATGGTTTTTTAAGTGGATGCTCGCAACACTTGAGCTCATGACACTAGCTACAGGTGGTGGCTATAAAATTATTACACCAGTACAGTATGTACTACAGTTAATTGTATGTGGTCATAATTTAATGCACCATTACATTTGTTTACTCTTTTCTCAAATGCAAATGGCACCACGTACAGTCTGTGTTTGTATTAATAAATTTTGATTAATTTCAACTTTTAATAATAAATGCATATATTTTATGGTCACAAATAAAAAATAGACTACAATCTACATATAATTTATGCCTTTATGACACATCAATTTGTTAACATTTTAAATGGTTTTAGGCCACATGGTACATCTGTGAGATTTTTCAAATTGTGACAAATCTCAAAATAATTTTTCCAATATATTTGCTGGGAAAACTTATTCATATATATGGACTCATACAGTATACAATTATGTTATGAAAGGGTCTATTATACTATTAAGATTAATTTTAATAAAACCATATAAATAAATCCATCCAATTATAGCCAGCTTTGACCATACTAGGCAAGATTACGTTTCTATATTTGGGCCTATCTATATCTATATCTATATCTATATCTATAACTATATCTATCATCTATATCTGTGTGTGCATGTGTGTGTGTGTGTGTGTATATATATATATATTTTTTTTTTTTTTTTTGAGACAGGGTCTCACTCCATTGCCCAGGCTGGAGTGCAGTGGTGTGGTCACAGCTCACTGAAGTCTTGACCTCCTGGGCTTGGCTGGCTAATTTTTTGTATTTTTTGTAGAGACAGGGTTTCACCATATTGCCCAGACTGGTCGCAAACTCCTGAGCTCAAGCAATCCACCCGCCTCAGGATCCTAAAGTGCTGGGGTTCCAGGTGTGAGCCACTGCACCCAGCAGAGTCTATATTTTTAATGAATACCTATTATTCAGTTTAACTTAACACAACTTTAAGGTTGCAAGCCATCTAAAAAACAAAAGGTTTTTGAAATAATTTTTAAGTAGAACTTTTAAAGTTGAATTGTTTCTGAAATGTTTACTTATGAAGTTTATTCCTTTTGCATTCACCTAATTTATTTTCAACAATTGTGTTTGAATTGTTCTTGAAGAATTCCATGAGACATTAAACAAATCTAACCGCTGTTTTAAAGCATTTTCCCCATTAACAAATCAGGTAATTATTTTTAAAAATCTAAAAAGCAAAGAAACTAAAAAGTTAAACATGGTCTTTTACTCTCTCTCTCTCTCTCTCTCTCTTTTACTTCCATGAGTGACATGCATTGAGCAATTGGGCAATTAATTTTTATAGTGCCTTTTGTTCGTAGGTGGAATTCACAGTTTTATGGTCACAAACATCAAACAGAGACAACACAAAATTTTCTGACCAGAAAATCCAGGCAAGAATGTATATATGTATTACATTTAATGCTGTCAATTCAGGCAATAGTCATATTTTTATTTTACCAACAAGTCCAAAATTATATTTTATTTACCATAGATTATTCAAGTTCACACAAACTTAAAAACATCTTTTGAGTCAGTTTTGTTTTCCATGAATTTTAGAAATACTGAAATTATATCAGTGTTCATTTGTCTATTTTTTTAGGAAACAGGAATTATTATTATTTTTTAATAGAGATGGGGTCTCACGATGGTGCCAAGCAGGTCTGGAACTACTGGGCTCAAATGATCCTTTCGCCTCAGCATCTCAGAGTGTTCAGATTATAGGCATGAGTCACCACACCCAGCATGCTCATTTATCTTCAGGCTATTTGAATGGCATTCCTTTAAGGAGTTTTATAAATGTGTTTGGTATTACTACCAGAAGAAATTATCTCATATATATAAGATAAAACCATACATATATACATACATAAACATACAGACCAATGAAACCAGATCTATGGCTATTTATTTTAAAATTTATTGTTGTGAGGCTATAAAAGAGAGTAATAAAAATTCATTGGTTTATCTACACTTTATATTTTTTAATTCAAATCATATTGCTGATGAAAATGGGACAAGTCAAGGTTATCTACTGAATAAGGGCTAAAAGTTCTTTGCCAATATTTGTGGAGGAGGCCTTTAAGATTTGCCATTTGCTCAGTTTCCAAACTGTTCCTATTTTTCTCTCTTTTTAGCCTTGGGTGATTGCTTTTGAGAGGCCACTATGTCCCTCCAGAGCCCCCAGTATAGGTTAGGGATCCCAAAGTTCAAGTGACTGAAGAGTTCAGCTTGAAATGGGAAGGAAAATGGTCTGGCAGGGGTGAACAGAGTTGAAAGAACATACAGTCAGCAGACGTTCAGGAAAATTGTGACAGAGAAATTCCCATAGGAGAAGCAGGATCCAATAAAAAGAATAGAGTTGTCTCACCGAGAGTCAAGAAGCAGAGATTTTCAGCCCAAGGAGTCAGGGAATAATCCCTACTTAGATCAGGAAGCAGGAAGAACTTCCAGCACAGGAGGTGCCTTTATAAAAAAGCCTGGGACTCTAATCTAGTTTCAAACAATACACGTACAGCTTAAGAATCAAAATATGTCCTTACCAGTTTCAATGGCATTTGTTTTGAGTGGCGCGATAGTTCAGGAATCTGACTTGCCAATGGATTCCCTATCATTCAGTCAGGAGTGAAGACAAAGGCTTCAAAGCAGGCACTTAGGGTCTAGGTAAGAGTCCTGGAGATCCATGATGAATCTGATTCAATCCAAGTCTGCACATCCTAACTGGTAAACAAAAAAGCTATTCAATGATACTATTTTATTTTCCAACTTTTATTTTTGAATTGCTTTAAGCATGGTAAATAATAAATAAAAAAAAAACTTTATTTAGGACCATCATGATAAGGGCAGGGACCACTGCAATGGGGTTTTGCAATGTGGGAGAGAGATTTGGCTCAACTCCAAATACAGCATGGACAAGTGGGAATTTATAGCAAAGGAGCAGTGTAGGGGTCAGTGGAAGGAAATTACAAAGAGGAAACATCAACTGTAAGGAGTATTCTGACTAAACTGACCTAACAAGATTCTTGCCGAAGTCAGACCGGGGTGATCAGACATTACCTAAGGGATAATGGAGGGTGAGGAACCTGATAAAATATCTGTGATGATCAGATATGGTGAATGAGGGATGCTGGCTAAAATGACTTAGCAGGGCTCTTTGCTACAACTGGATTATACAAGTAAGTGCACAGGTGGACCTAGAAGAAGATTCAGAAGTCTGGCTAAATTTGGCTAAGCAAAGATTCTTTTTCCATATTAACTCTTGGCTTTGCATTTTTCCTTTTATTCCCTTTATTACCTCTTTCTGTTTCGAAGAATCTCTTGAGAAATAACAGTAAGAATAATAGATATTTGTGAAATATAATAAGTTAATCTTCCCTTTTAATTTAGCAAGAAGTCATCATTGTTATAGACTGTAGGAATGGACAATGTTTAGTCCTGACTTAACAATGACTATTATTGTTTTTTAGTGTAATATTAATTTATCTGTAAAATATGAATGTGCACACTTAACTTGTGTTTCTCTAGAGCATGCATTATAAAAGCTGGGCTTCAATAAAAGTTATTATTTCTCTGATTTGTTCTTAATCTACTTTTATTCTCACCCTCAAACCTTTCCATTCAATGTTCAGACATCAGTTTATTATTTCTTGAAATATCTAGGAGTGTTGGAGATACTTTAACCAAAAAGTACCCTATGAGCTACCATTTTCTGTTCTTCTTAATTGTTGTCTTGATTTTCTATCAATCGTTTATTTTTTCTTCAGTTAGGTCTTCCCTGAAAATGCCTATTTAATTTCCCTACCCACTCAATCTCTAACCCACTTTCCTAATATTTAATTAATTTTATTTATAGTGATTACAGGTGTCATCTAAATGTCATCTAAAAATCACATTAATTCTTTATCTATTTCCTCTACTGATGTATAAACTTCATGATTCATCTTGTCCATCATGTTCCTGGTCTTACAAGACAAATGGTAGGCACTAAATAAATACTTGTTGAATGACTTTTAGCAATAAATACATTGCTGCAGAGGTAATTTCCTTGATTATTTCATTTAAGTATTATCTCTGTCTCACCAATTTTAGCACATTAATTTTCATGCGTTTTACTAATACTTATTTAGCACCACCTATGTGCCATGCTGTATTATAGGAATTAAAAGCACATGGTGCCTTGCACATTGTAAGCATTGAGGAAATAGTTGCTCAAATATATTTCCAATGATTACATTAACAATTAACTTCAGAAAAGAAATTTTCTATGGGATAATTGTTGTACCCTGAAATTCACAGCATCTCTTATTTGTTCCTTATTTACTCTCATTTCTTTATATTTTAATATAAAAAATGAATGACATATTAAAGACACTACAGTTCACAAAAGAATAACGTAAAACTTATTATGTAAACCTTTAAAAAATCTTTGTATCTTACTCCTGCAAAATCAAAATTGAATTGGTTATTGCTTATATTCCTTTTATTAATTTCCTCATATAAAATTACCAAGAATGTAAATCTATAGATGAGAAATGATGTTCTTGCATTGTGATTTGTTTCTGAAATACTACTGAAAGAGAGATTTCATCTTCTAATTGTGTCTAATTTTTTAGATACTAGGAAAATATGTTTGAATATAAATTATGTACCTATTTAGAGATAAATAGAGAACAGGTGCAATTATCTGGAAACATTAAGCCAAAAGTTTCCTTTTCATTAGTTCCCTGTATATGTGTTGGGATACTTTGTGGTGTGGGGCGCAACTTGTAGTCAATGTCAATTATGACTTTTCTTTTTTAATTGGAATATCAAGTACATAGAGAACTAAAAAAGGACTTTTCTTTTTAATTGGAATATCAATTACATAGAGAACTAAAAAAAAAGAAAAAGAAAAAGTGGCTGAGATAAAGTTAACCTGCCTGTTGAAGCAGATGTTTTATTCAAGTAAACAAGGAGATGAGAGAAGTGGTACATTCAACTGAAGATCCTGAATTATATAATGGTTTCTTTCAAATATGTTAACAAGGGAGAAAAGGGTCAATATAAAATTGTAAAATCAGATTATAAAACCAATTATGTTATCATGTTTTCAATGAGGAAAATAACCAGATTTTGTGGGACAATCTAAATGTCCTAGGGTAGACAGGTAGTAGTGAGAATGAAAAGAAAATAATATTTGGAGAGAATTCTCAAAAGAAGAATCGGTCATATTTAGTAAATTACTTGTTAGAAAGCCTAAAGGAAGGCACCAGCCCAACTCTCTAGAGATCCGTATTCTTGTTTCATTAAATATAGATTCTCTTAAGTGTGCTATTACATTCTGTTATATCATGATAATATTTACACTGACTTAGATCCCTGAACTAAATATATTAGTTCACTGAATGGCAGAGTGAGTGTACTATAATGACATTCACAACCATGAAGAGATAAGAAAAAGACTCTTAAAAAATATGCCTTACACTTGCTGAATTAGGGTCATTTGCAGAGGAAACTAGAAGTAATCTGTTTGTAAACCAGTAAAATAAAAATATGGCATTGAAGAAAGGTCAATGTCCAAGTTAATGAGTATTAATTGAATCTCTCAGGGGCTGGATGTTGAAGACAATAGTAAATTTGAGGAAAAAAATGCATTTAATGATTATTAATGTACAAGAAGTAGATTAGTACAAACAAGGAAGAAATTGAAGTACAGAGAATGTTCAAGAAAAGAGAGGCTGTATCATTACATAATCAAAAAGAGGAAAAAAATGGAAGAAATCAGTTTAATTTTTTTTAAATGTCAATTGAAAAAAAAGTGTTTTTTTAAACGACGTTTAAAAGACCACAACATTTGGACATATGAGGTTATTAGCTATTTTTTAAAAAAAGTCTGTTTTAGTGAAATGAAGGTAATAAACAGTAGATTAAAGGAACTGAAAAAATAGTGATTTACTACACACCAAAAACTACACTAAGATGACCATAAAAATATTTACCAAAGCAAAAGCATTAGAAAATTATAGATAAAGTAGAAATGGAAAAAGCATAAAGGAATAGCAAGGGAGAGGCAATACTTAGAATCTTCAAAATGTGAGACATTGATGGGGGATACACTGAATGAACCTGTCACATGCCATATTTCCAGGGGAAGGTTTATAGTTAACAATTACTCTTGGGGTAGAAAGGTGGAATGAGATTCAGATGTATGTTTACCACTGAGACAAAAAAATTGAAATCTTCGTTGCTAGGGTTTGTTGCAACAGACATCTAGGTAATTCAATTGTTCAACGTGTATCACCTTTACGTTATCATATTTAATTGGCCCAAGCAAGCCACATAAATTTAAAGTGTAAGAACCACAATTCTCTTATTTGTCTAAAAGTGAGGCTAACTGAAACTTGATGACCTATAGTAATGATTAGGACACCAGCTGATAATAGATCAACAAATCACAATTGACAAGACAAAATTTTTAAAGCTATATACTCTATGAACGTCACCTGCACTATTAATCTGAAAGTTTTCATGCAAAGTCATAAATAACAAACTTAGCTATAAACTACTGGATTACTTTTAGTCCATATCCCTCCCTCTCAACTTTCCCGAATCCTAAGGATTCAATGCTATAGTTTCACCTTTGTTGAAATTTTCTCTTGTATTTGTTTCTGAAAACATCCATTCCCCTGAATTTCAATTTACTACTTTTTTCTTCTTCAATCCATTCTTTGGCAGATGCTATTGTTTTCCCACACATCTCTTTTTCCTTTTCCTCTTCTGTGCACATTGGCTCCAAATCCAACTGCCAGCACAGGACTTCGGTGTCTGGAACCCACTTTGCCACCTTCATGCAAGACAGCAGTGGAAGGAAATTAACATACCCAAGGAGAAGTCTTCCTCTATAAATAACCTAGCTGTGTGATTTTTAAATATATTAGCTTCCTTTTCTCCCAGTTGAGATAACAAGAGCCCCACAATTTCCCAGCAGGATCAAGATCCAGTTTTCTACTGGAAACTGGATGTGTAACTTAAGTAATAATTTCCAGATAACTCCTTCACTGCTGCATTTCATCCCTATTTCACTTTCTCCTCTCCTATCAGTATTTCCTACAATCTTCTTCCAAATTAGCTACTTGAATTTCCTCAGCATCTGTTTCTAGAAGCAGCCTAAATGAAGATAAAAATCTTTCAAGTTATTGTTCTCCATACAAGTTTTTATTCCTTTGTTCTCTAACTCTGTGTATACTACTGTGATCCATGAAGTTAGCGAGATGGAAACCCACCAGGTATCAAGTATTTCTCCCTCTCTCACATTTAAATCTCATAAATCCATACCTATTCTCTATGACACCTGCCACATCATTATGTTACATCAAGAATCAACTTTGGCTTAGATTGCTAAAACAACCTTCACCTCCTCTACCAATTGTGCCCTCTTTGTATTTATTATCCACACAACAGATTAAATACCCCCTTAAACCATCAACACTAAATATACCACCAAAATATTATTATTACTATTTTATAATAAATGCTTAGTCATGACAGGACATGGTCCTTCCTTCATATGTGCTATACATTTTATTTGCCAACAGTTCCTATTAAAAAAATACAATAAAAAGGTCTATCTCTGTTTAATGCAACCTACAGCAAACAGTAATAGTTTTTCAGGAAGATTTTAAAAAGGAGGAAAATTAAGAAATTTTTATGGAGAGAGAAAATGTAGAGAAAAAATGTCCTGTCATGACTAAGCATTTGTAGACAATCTCATCTGAGAGTTGCCCTGTCCCAATTCCCATAATTGTGATTAAAATTAACATTTATTTATCAATGACTTTATTCACTTTTAATGTCAGTCGTAGGCTAGACAATAAAGATGCATAAGTCAAAGACAAATTGCTTAGAGTCAAACAGTAGATATGCAAGCAATTATAAAACACTATAAAATTGTTATTCTGTAATATTATATGTAACATAGTGTGAAAATCTGGGGTAAGGATTGTGTAGAAAAATGCCAAGACGGTTAGTAAAATAATAAATTTTAGAAAGATAACTTCACTAAGGGCCATAGAAGCAAGAGGAACTGTTAAGTCAGTTCCTTGGTATTATATGAATAAAAAAAGAGTTTAGAGCTTTTTTTTCTTTTCACTTTTATTGGGTTGGAATGCCATATATATTTACCTTTATGACACAGCTAATTATTTTAAACCAGCAAACATGATGGGGATTAATATGGTTTAAATGATAAATTAAGATATTAAATAAATGAATCAAATAAAAATTTAAGTATTTTTATTAAATTTAATCAAAGGATATCATAGTATAATATTGATGGTATAGATGAGATTCTGACATTCCCACCAATGGAAATCACTAATACTATTAAGTAAAATAAGTATTGAGTAAAATGTTTGCTTTCAATCCCACACTGAGCCGTTTATTCTACATATGTTTCAATTATTTCATATCTTCCATTTTTGCTCTTCATTCCTTCTCCCGGATAAAATTTCCAGTTATTACCTTATGATTATTGATCCAAATATAATTACCAAAAATGAATTATTACTCAAAGATCTTAGAGGAAAAATCACATGAGAGAAAATACAATTGAAACTGAGTAATAATTTGTTTTCTCATTCGTCTTTATTATTGAACATAAAATACACATTTGACTAAGGAAATAAGCCATGAAGTAAAATGTAAAATAAGCCATTAAGTCAAACAGTACAATTGATTCCACAAATGTATGTAGACAGTGCTATAAATGGTATTATATGTAAGTCCTACCACTGACTTAAGTGAGGAAGGTGTGGAAAAAATAAACCATTTTAAAAGAACTACGATTACTCCTATTACAGATTTGTAAGTACGGAGCAAAATTGTTACCTTTGTTACCGTATTTAGAAAGAGACTAAGAGTATAATAGTTAATGAAAACTATTGCAGGCATGGGTAAGAAATGGTAAGTTGTTAAATCTTCCTCTTTCATTTCTTTCTATTTTGCTCTTTTTTTTATTATTATTCTTTAGGAATTTTCCTTTCAGATTTCAGGATCCATATTGTTTTCATTTACATAAAATACTATTCTTTCCTTTTTGATGGGCTGAATGAGATAACTAATACTTTGCAACTCGCACATCTTTCAGTGATGGTCCCTGAAGACAAAGTTAGAAGTAAAGAAATCTTACATTTGACTCTGGCAAGAACTCGAGGTAAAGAGCTGTGTCTGGCCAATATGGAGCCTATTAATTTTGATCCTGGCCTGATGATTGTTGCTTCTGCTTCCTCCCCAGAGTTAAATTACTTTGAAACAGCACAAAAACTACTCAGAAGTCTTAGAAGCCATACAAAATGTTTTCTTTCTAACAGTCCAGTTATCACTGAGTTGCACACAGTGAAGAGATGAGAATTTGGTTTTATAGTATATAGTTCCTGCCATAGGCACTCCTTAAAGTGCTCTATAATGTGGATAAATTTCAGTCTGAGTATTTCTAAAGCTGTTAGGTGAATGCTCTGTGAGAGTTTGCCTTTGGATATTAGAGCCCATTTTGTTGATAGGAAGAATGTTGGCTGGGACCCCAAGCTCATTTTTTACTCTTTTCTGGGAAGATTCTTGGTATTGTTTTTTTTTCCATTTTAACTGGAAAAGTCACAAGCTCAGTTTTTTGCAATGAGTAATATCTATTAAATGCCTGCAATGGGCACATAGGACATACAAACATGAGTTTTAAGTGATTCCTGTACTCTAAGTGTTTACTGTCTAGTAAGTCTGGCTGCCACTTAAGCATATAGTTACTGTCGGCTGTGAAAATTGGAGATTGCCCTAACCTGATGGGAAAATAGAGGTGCAGAATTGAATTGGTGCAGTGCTATTGAAAACGCTACAGAGGAAATATGACACTTGCATTTGAGTTTGAAATAGGTGTTTATAAAATGTGTTCATCAGATTTACCAAATTTAAAGAGATATATCAAGAAAAGACAAAGGACTTACAATTTAAAAGATACATAAATCATGGCACATGTGAGAAAATTTCCACTAATTCAGTGTGGCTATGTTTTAGGATGGGAAGATAAAGGGGAGAAAATAAGAATAATTTAGTCTATGATAGGTAGAACCCTTTTAATTTATTCAAAAATAATTAAGAAAAAAATGGAAAGATTTGAAGCAGAAAAGCGACAACTGAATCTGGCATTTTTAAGTAAAAATTCTGGCAGCAATATAGTGAATGGATTGAGAAGAAATAATAAAATAACAGAAAACTGTAAGACGGTTATGTTGCAATTATTCATGAGAAATACAAAGGATTTGCTAAGGGGGTTAGGGATGCTGAAGGGAGAGAAGACTTTTGCAGTATATGTTTCAGTAAGGGAATATAGATAATATTTAGTAAGGGAGTATAGATAATTGAGTAACTTACAATTTTGGAACTGACACATTTGGACGATTATTTTTGCTTCAGCCAATGAATAGCTGGTAATACTCTCAAGATGGAAAAGATAAAACTAGGAAGAGATTTGGCAAAAGAAATGGATATAATTGCTCACTTCGAATTTGAAATTACCTGTAGGGCATTTACGTAGCAATTTATTCTCTCTTAATTACATTCTGCCTAAATTCATATACTGGAGATAGGAGGAATATCAAGGCCATGAATAAAGTTTTAGCTATTCTAAGTATAGAGTATTGAATGGTTCAAGAGATGATAAAAGCCCCCTTCAACAAGGAAAGAAAATAAAATGACCAAGAACAGAAATATATAGGATCAGAAATGTTTAGGATTCAGCAGAAGAAAAGAGAGAATTGATTACTGATCTGACAGAGAAGAGAACCAGGGGACAGTATTCCAGACACCAAGAAAAGAGGGATATTCTATGAAATATTAACTTACACCTTTCCTCTATGTCCTTAGCCTTAGCCCTCTTTTGAGAATACATTCTTTTTTAAATACTTCCTTTTTTAACTTTTACTTTAGGTTCAGGTTTACATGAGCAGGCTTGTTATATAGGTAAATTGTGTGTCATGGGGCTTGGTGTACAGATAATTTTGTCACCTAGTTAATAAGCATAATACCTAATAGGTAGCTTACTTGCAAGGTGTTAGTCAAACATCCAAGCTTTACTCTCTAGTTATGTCTTCTTCAAATTTTCCACCTCTGAAATTGACATATTGGGGGGAAATGTTATCTTGTATCATGCATTACTTATGCAACATAAATATTAAAAATCATTTCAGGTTTGCAAATAGAACCCTTTATATGACTTCAACTTTTAAAGGCCAGTGTATAATAGGCTTCAAAAGTCATAAAATAAGTTCATTTACTTCGTATCAGTGACCTGGGGCAGCAGAAAAGAATAGCAGATTTCTACAAATGTTCCACATTCTGGCTTGGCACTCCTTTCACTACCACCTGCTCTGTCTGGATGTGCCAATTGCCCATTCTTCACGTAGGAGGAGAATAGGATGTAATGTGTACTGCTGATAACTTCTAAGATTCATATAGAATGTGTCACAGAATATATTTGTGTGTATTTATGGCCCATTTTATAGAATAATGTAAAATTAAAATAATTCAGAGCAACTTTATCACGACTGACGTGTTTATCTCCAGACAGCCATTTTAAATGTGAAAAACCATAGAAACAGCCTTTCGGAATAGGCTAAAAAAAAAAGCAACGATGTTTTTATATCCACAACACATTTGTCCCAGAGAGAATCTAGTCATTATTTCATCATTCAGTTTTATTTACTTGTAGTTTATTTTCTTGAGACATATATTGGCTTAATTTGAACAGATGGATTAATGTTTTAGATAAGGCATTTAGCCACAAGCTATTTCGTATTTAGGTTCTTTTCAGAGCTATTCACCATATCATACCATCGATCCATATACGGAATTGCCCATTCAAATCAATGATGCATTCTGAATAAAAATACATGGCAAGATGCAGAAATGACAAACACTGACATAGGCTTTATAAACTAAAATATCTCCCATTTTGTCTAACTTACATACTTGGGAGGATTGTCTATGTTTTTGTTATACTAAACGGAAGCAGACTGAAGCTGACTGAAGATGCATCACCATAGCTATTTAATATATCTGTAGCTAATATTTCTCCTTTTCCAAATAGGAAATGACAGTAAAATGTGCATTACTGGAGATTTTTCTAACTATTCTTTATTCTTTGAATTGATTTTTGTAAGAAGACTCAGAGTTCAGCAATGATTATGAAAAAGATACTGTCTAGCTTAACATGGCTTTAAATCACAGAGAATTTCAAGAGTACACAAAATAGAACAAAATTATGAATGAAACCAAGTTACATAAACTATTACTAAATAATGTAAGTGGTCATCTAAATAGCATAATTCTCACATTTACTAGATGATGTTAAATTGTGGAAACACTTGAGAGGTAACAAGCGAAGGCAGTTATCGGCCTCTACCATAACTGCAAGAGTAAAGCAACATTTTTTTTAACCTCTCTCTCTTTCTTTTATCCCAATCTGTTCTATTTCAATAACACTGAAATCTCATTTATCCATATCATTATTTTTGACATTAAGTCTGAAATAATTGTCAAGTAAAAATGCATACAACCAAATAAAATTATTCTTTTTATTTTTTCTAAAATATGTATAAAACACATATTATGAGCAGCACTGCAGATGGCACAATGATAAGATATTCATGATACCTTTTCATGACATTCATATTAGATCTTCAGAGCACCTAATTGTTCAAAAAAAATGTTCATATGTGGCTTACATATTTGGAATCATAAATAATGCACTAAAAGTGTAATAAACATTTGTCTTATAAATATGATTTCATGTGGCCTTTTCTTGCTGCCAAGAAGAATATTAATGTTTTCCCACCAAAAGGCAAATCTGTTGGTGAATTAATTTAATTAAATAACCATATTTAAAGAACATAAATTCATGTTCCAAAAACAAAGTTTGCATATACGTCAACGTTTCATAAACATTATTTTGTCAATCAGATTTTTTACGGAACTGCATACTTGACTATTTGAAATTGTGCTTTCAATGATGTCCTTACTTATAATTTACATTGTTGCTTGAAGGTAAACCCATATGCTTAACACAAAAAATAATCAAGTGGTAAGAAATCATAACGAAAATTGAAAAGTTTAACTTCGAGGCTCAAGTTTTTAAAAAACTCCTGGGAAGTTCATAAGAACAAGAGAATGCAAACCCCAAATTTCCTATAGGAAGCAGTTTTGAATCTACTGCATATATGAATATATTTCCCATGGTGTCTTTAAAATGTTACACTAAAAATCAAAATGACTTAGACCCAGTTAATTTTCCAAGCAATTGTCTACAGGAGCTGTAAAGAAGTGCTATAGTGCTCCCTTGGAGCTCCTATTTATATACAAAATTATTTCTTCTTCAAGCCAATGAGATGAAGTAATGTCAAAACATACCCATAGATAACTGCATTGATTCATAAGCTATGTGTAGTTATCTGAACTAAAGAAATACAATTTAAAAACTGATTACAAAATATAATTTGACTTTATACATTGATCTTTCTGACAAGAGTTGTTTTTAGTATTAATTATCAACTGAGTTCAATGATGTTTCTTAAATTTAAAAATGATCTTCACAGTATAACTTTGGAAAAACTAAATGTCCAGCATAAATAATAATAGATGTATATGCTTATTGATATATCTGTATGGAAGAATAACATTTATTAAAACAATGTTACTCAATTATTTTGTTCACCAACTTTTAATTACACATCGTCAATTGAAATGCTGGTTATATAAATTTTATTAGCTACATACTATATTAGCCTAAAAAGTTATATTGGAAAATAAAACATAGTCTCATTGTTTGTTGGCATATATTAACTGTGGTAACACTGTGGGTGAGAAAGAATCAACTTTATTTCTTAGTTTTTCTGTATTCTTAACTTTCAAAAGATAATTAACACCAAGTAATTTTATACTCAGAAACAGATTTTTAGAATCAGTCTCTAAACATTATCTCTTCTTTTAACATATCTCTGAAAAATCTATTAAATGCTCATTGAATCTTCTACATAATAAATGATTTAAGCAATGAATTTATCAAAAAACCACAAAAGTATATTGAGCAAAGCTTTGTCATTAAGTATGGTAGATTAAACAAACATATTTATCTCCCTTCCCTTACTGAGACTGTCCTAACATTATTAAATGTATTTACACAGGAAACTATACATTAGAAAATGTACTTTTAAAAAGTACCATATAAATACCATCCAGAGATTGAGAGTGGAAAAGGGGACAACAACAACAAAATAACGTAAACCAGAAAATCCTTAACCTGCTATAAAACAAACAAACAAGTATAACTTTCATTTTAGAATGCCCTCCACCAATAAAAAAGCTTTGTAATGAACCATACCAATTCCTCTGAAAGGAGAAGTGTAGGAATGAATCAAGATAATTGCACTATTTTTAAGAATCCCTGAATTATTTCTCCTTTCAGCATGTTAACTGACCCCTCTCCTCCCAGGCAAAAGATTTTTTATCCCCTGGAGAGGTTTAAAATAAAAATAAATGCAAGAGAGATGAGAGGAAATAAGAGTGACTGGAGAGGAGAGAGTAGTTTATAAAATCAAAGAATTGGACAATGCTCTTGTACCTTATACTGTGACTCAGGTATTCTTTTTCTGCTCATCTCCAGTGTGTTAGTGGCATACCTAGCAGTAAGTTGTCTGGAAGAGGCTTCCCTGGGGTATCAGAAAAGATAAGAAGCTTGCACATACTAACATATAGGATGTTCCCAAGAAAAGACTTTGACTAGTTTGCCTAAAAAGTAAGATCATCGTGACAGGTCTGCCATATCAGATTTCTACTTTCAACTTTTAAGTAGAAACAGATAGCAAAGAATTGCCAGATACATGTGTAAAACACATGATAGGAAAAAAGGATAACAAAACAATAATCTAAAAAAGCAGTTTGGAGGATTTTGATATTCTGTCAGTAGAAAAACATTTTTTTAAAAATAGATTTTATTATTTGCCTAAAAGAGACACAAGAAGAGATTGTGTCAATAACAGTAGGATGCCATAGAATAGAAAACTTCAAATTTATCCATATCTTCCAAGTTTTATTTTCTGTGGCATCCTTAGAATGGATAAATTCCTGGACATATACACCCTCCCAAGACTAAACCAGGAAGAAGTCGAATCCCTGAATAGAACAACAACAAGTTCTGAAATTGAGGCAATAAGGAATAGCCGACCAATCAAAAAAAGCCCAAGAACAGACGAATTCACAGCCGAATTCTACTAGAGGTATAAAGAGGAGCTGGTACCATTCCTTCTGAAACTATTCCAAACAATAGAAAAAGAGGGAATCTTCCCTAACTCATTTTATGAGGCCAGCATCATCCTGATACCAAAATCTGGCAGAGACACAACAAAAAAAGAAAATTTCAGGCCAATATAGCTGATGAACATTGATGCAAAAATCCTCAATAAAATACCGGCAAACTGAGTCCAGCAGCACATCAAAGAAGCTTATCCACCATGATCAAGTCATCTTCATCCCTGAGATGGAAGGCTGGTTCAACATACACAAATCAATAAATGTAATCCATCACATAAACCGAACCAATAACAAAAACTACATGATTATCTCAATAGACACAGAAAAGGCCTTCAATAAAACTCCACACCCTTTCATGCTAAAAACTCTCAATAAACTATGTATTGATGGAACGTATCTCAAAATACTAAGAGCTATTTTTTGACAAACCCACAGCCCATCTCATACTAAATGGGCAAAAGCTGGAAGCATTCCCTTTGAAAACTGGCACAAGACAAGGATGTCCTCTCTCACCACTCCTATTCAACATAGTATTGGAAGTTCTGGCCAGGGCAATCAAGCAAGAGAAAGTAATAAAGAGCATTCAGATAGGAAAAGAGGAAGTCAAATTGTCTCTGTTTGCAGATGACAGGATAGCATATTTAGAAAACCCCATCGTCTCAGCCCCAAATCTCGTTAAGCTGATAAACAACTTCAGCAAAGTCTCAGGATACAAAATCAATCTGCAAAAATCACAAGCATTCCTATACAGCAATAATAGACAAACGAAGAGCCAAATCGCGAGTGAAATCCCATTCACAATTGCTACGAAGAGAATAAAATTACCTAGGAATCCAACTTACAAGGGATGTGAAGGACCTCTTCAAGGAGAACTACAAACCACTGATCAAGGAAACAAGAGAGACAAAAACAAATGGGAAAACATTCCATGCTCATGGATAGGAAGAATCAATATCGTGAAAATGGGCATACTGCCCAAAATAATGTATAGATTCAATGCTATCCCAATCAAGCTATCATAGACTTTCTTCACAGAATTAGAAAAATAAAATAACTATTTTAAATTTCATATGGAACCAAAAAAGAGCCCACACTGCCAAGGCAATCCTAAGCAAAAAGAACAAAGCTGGAGGCATCACACTACCTGACTTCAAACTATACAACAAGGCTACAGTAACCACAATAGCATGGTACTTGTACCAAAACAGATATATAGACCAATGGAACAGAACAGAGGCCTCAGAAATAACGTCACACATCTACAACCGTCTGATCTTTGACAAACCTGACAAAAACAAGCAATGGGGAAATGATTTCCTATTTAATAAATGGTGTTGGGAAAACTGACTAGCCATATGCAGAAAACTATAATTGGACCCCTTACTTATACCTTATACAAAAATTAACTCACGATGGATTAAAGACTTAAATGTAAGACCTAAAAGCGTAAAAACCTTAGAAGAAAACCTGGGCAATACCATTCAGGACATAGGCATAAGCAAAGGCTTCGTGACTAAAACACCAAAACCAATGGCAACAACAGCCAAAATTGACAAATGGGATCTAGTTAAACTAAAGAGCTTCTGCACAGCAAAAGAAACTACAATCAGAGTGAACAGGTAACCTACAAAATCGGAGAAAATGTTTGCAGTCTATCCATCTGACAAAGGGCTAATATCCAGAATCTACAAGGAATTTAAACAAATTTACAAGAAAAAAAAATAATCCCATCAAAATTGGGCAAAGGATATGAACAGACACTTATCAAGAGAAGACAGTTATGCAGCCAACAAATATATGGAAAAAAGCTCATCATTACTGGTCATTAGAGAAATGCAAATCAAAACCACAATGAGATGCCATCTCAGGCCAGTGAGAGTGACAATCATGGAAACATCAGGAAACAACAGATGCTGGAGAGGATGTGGAGGAATAAGTATGCTTTTACACTGTTGGTGGGAGTTTAAATTAGTTCAACCATTGTGGAAAACAGTGTGGTGATTCCTCAAGGATCTAGAACCAGAAATACCATTTGACCCAGCATCCCATTACTGGGAATATATCCAAAGAATTATAAATCTTTCTACTATAAAGACACATGCACACGTATGTTTATTGCAGCACTGTTCACAATGGCAAAGACTTGGAACCAACTCAAATGCCCATCAACGATAGACTGGATAAAGAAAATCTGGCACATATACACCATGGAATACTATGCAGCCATAAAAAAGGATAAGTTCATGTCCTCTGCAGGGACATGGATGAAGCTGGAAATCATCATTGTCAGCAAACTAACACAGGAATAGAAAACCAAACACCACATGTTCTCACTCATAAATGGGAGTTGAACAATGAGAACACAAGGACACAGGGAGCAGAACATCACACACCAGGGCCTGTTGGGGACTGGGGCGCTGCTGGGGAATAGCATTAGAAGAAAACGCTAATGTAGATGACGGGTTGATGGATGTAGCAAACCACCGTGGCACATGTATACCTATGTAACAAACCTGCATATTCTGCACATGTATCCCAGAACTTAAAGTATAATTAAAAAAAAAAACTAATGCAGGAAATTGAAAGAAAAAAATAACTTGTCGATCATAAAAAAAGAGCTCTTTAACACTGGAAATGGAATTGGAAATCTGATAAAGTACATGGAATTGATAAAAGTGAATGCTGAGAAAGTATCTTGGAATATAAACAAATAAATAAATGGATAATGAGAATGAAAAGACAGTTTTAGGACCAGTCCAGAGAAATACTATGTAAATAATAGTTTTAGGAAGAGAGAAGAAAGAAAATGGAGGAGATGAAATATGAGGTATAGTATTTGGAGTTAAATAAGTGCTAAATACACAGAAGATGAAGAAAGCACACAAACAGAATATTACTTTCAGAAAAAAACAGGAGTGCAAGAAAAATCATACTTTTGATATACAACACGTAAATTATGTTTGCATTGTCAAGAATTCTAAAGTTTAATCTAACCAAAATTAATAAATAACTATATTGTGATGATAAGAGAACAGAAAATGTGTGTGCCAGTGGTGGAGTGGTATAAGCAATGAAAGTAAAAGAAAACCATTTATTTTCCACAAAGAAAAGATTTATCTAAAATGGAAAAAAAAATTAACGTAATTATAAGCATGCTATTTAGCAATATGGTTGGATATCCCAAAATGAGTAGCTGAAAGAGTTGAAAATCTCTGTCCTCTAGAGGAAAAACAGGCTCTGGGTTTATTTGACTCTACATTATATGCGGAAATTTCAGATATTAACATAATTATGTTTAAAAATGGGACACACCGGCCGAAGCTGGTGGCTCATGCCTGTAATCTCAGCACGTTGAGGCCACGTTAGGTGGATTGCTTGAGCCAAGTTCCACACCCACCATCTCTTCAAAAAAATAATGCAGAAAATTAGCCAGCAGCAGCAAGCCATGATCACGCCACTCACTGCTCTCTAACCTGGGTGGCAGAATGAGTCCTATCTAAAAAAAAAAAGAAAAAAAAAGTATACCTATAACCAGATGTGAATAATAGAATAGTATGACTGAAGAGTAGTAGTCAGTAGTAGTATAGGTTTTAATACAGAGAGAGAGAGAATTTGAGTATTAAAAATCAAAATAGATAATGGCACGCACCTGTAATTCCAGCTACTTGGGAGACTGAGGCACGGGAATTGCTTGAACCCGGTAGGCGGAAGTTGCAGTGAGTTGAGATTGT
>NW_012115833.1:2918305-2926690 GCF_000951035.1 Colobus angolensis palliatus | reverse complement strand
TAGAAGTATCTGAAAATAGTAGCTGAACAAAGTTGACAAATGTAGATTTTGAAATCCAGTCGAGAAAAAAATCTACAACCTAACTGGTAAAGCAGGAGAATAATGTCCACAGGGAAATTTTTAAATTTCACTAACCATAGCAACAGAAAAGGTACTACCACATGCTTTTATTAGAGAATGCACTCTGAAATGTTACACCATACAGTGTGACTCAGACAGCAGTTGAGAAATTTTCAGATTGGATTTAGACTAAATATACTCTGTATATTTGAGATAATCATCTAAAGGGCCTATTGTCAGTGCATTCAGAATCATAAGCTCTACTTCCTGTCAATTTTGCTGCATTCTAAAGACACTTTACAATCTTTATTGCAATATACTGTGAACAATCCTTCAATCCTGCAGCAACTCAGTTAGTGTTATCAACAAAGATGTGAAATGCTGTATAAAGGTAAACCAGATAAAGTGGATCAATATGGACACTGGCAATATAAACCCTCTGGCATATGAGAAATGCCATGATGATGTAGCTCAGTGGCTGATACTGTGCTACTGAAAGGCTCTCTATAAAAGCTACAAAAAGAAAGCAAAACAATCAATCTGGTAAAAAAAAAAATCACTGCAGATATTTCAGAATTGAATAGAAACATTGCTATTTGAGAGCCTCACATGATGACCCTTTAACACTCATATGCAGGATGTAGAATGTCTGAGCCTGTTCTGTCCAGTTTTCCCAACTACTGTTTGAAATTTTACCTCTTCAGCTGTGACATAGTTACACACAGAACGACTGGACTGTGTTAAGTCTATATAGCATTCTCAGGCTATCCTCAGCACTTGTGGTTTTCTTACCACTCCATCCCACGGAGCTTCTACTATCTTGATATCATCTTTCATCAAAAACTTCCACTCTGAATTTTTTAGGTCCATCATGTAAGGAGCTTAGAAGTTGCTACTCTAAATAAAAACTCAACAACCTGAGAAATCAGCAACTCTTCTGAGAGCTATCAGAGAAGTGAGAACACGGTGCAAACTGCTGTGCCCCAAACTGGAGAGACAGACACGCAGATCCAGAGAATCCTAACTTGCTGGAGCGGAAAGCCAGGAAGAAACTTCAATGGGAACAAATGCTGGGATAGGGAATCCTAAACTGTAATTGGTGGATCACAATTTAGAGAGTTAAAAACTCCAGGGGATCACAGTCATAGGACAGTCCCGACCGTTTTTTGAGTTTTACGTCCAGTAGTTCTACCAGGTGTTCACGGTAAATATTAGGGAAAAAATCCCCTCTTATTGCTTGGAGGAGGAAGGGAAAAGGAATCATTTTGAAATACACTACAGCATTCTATTCTTTTTAACAAGGCTTGCAGGGGATACTATTTTTACCAGAGGCTAACCGACTAGGTTTTATCAGCCTGACCTACCAGGTAAGGGAAATGTCCGAATCCAGTCAGCTCTAGCTTTCCATGTGGAATAGCCAACTTTTTTCCCCTTTAGCCATCCCGTCGCACCAAAGGATGGAAATATATCTGCTCTCAGACAACAATGGTATTAAATTAGAAATCAAGAGCAGAAAGATAGCTGGAGAAGCCCAAAATGTTAAAAATTAAATAACACATTTCCAAAATAGGTGGACCAAAGAAAAACTGTCACGATAGATTTTTAACACTTTGAACTGCATAAAAATAGAAACACAATTTATGAAACTTATAAAAATTTGTGGGATGCAGTGAAAGCAGCGTTGCAGAAAAATTTATAGCATTGAGTGAATATATTAGAAAGCAAGAAAGACCTGAAACCAATAATTGAAGGCTTTTCCTTTTAAAAAATAAGAAAAAAAAATAACAAATTAAATTTAAAATACAAAGAAGAAGAGAAATAATAAAATTGAAGCAGAAAACAATAAAATTGAAGTCAGGACATCAGTAGAGAAAATCAATAAAATGAAAATCTGTTTCTTTGAAAAGATCAATAAAATTGATAAGCCCAAAAAATTGACAAAAAGAACACAAATTACTAATATTAGACATAAAAGAGATGATATTCCCATAGATCCTGTGAAAATTAAAGGTATTATAAAGGACTACTAGGCACCACTTTAGGTTCACAAATTTGTTAACCTACATGAAATGGACAAATTCCATAAAATATACAGCCTTCCGGAAATCACACAAGAAGAAATCAACAATCTGTATACACCTGTATTTACTTAAAAATATAATCAATAAGTAATGACCTTCCAAACAAGAAATAGTAGGCCCAGATGGGTTCAGTGGTGAATTTTACCAAGTATTTAGGAAGGAAATTATACAAATTCTCTGCAATCTGTTCCACAAGTTGATAGAAGAATAGGGCATACTTCCTAATTCTTTCTATGAGACCAATATTCCCTATTACCAAAATCAGACAAAGATTTTATTTGAAAGAAAAGAAAACTAAATACTAATATTTCTCATAATTATATATATGCACAAATTCTCAACAAACTATTAAGAAATCAAATCCAATAGTGTATAAAAAGAATTGTGCACCACAGTCAAGTAAGATTTACCTCAGGCATGCAAGACTGGTTCAATATTTGAAAATCAATTAATGTAACCCACCACATGAACAGGCTAAAATGTAAAAACCACATGATTATATCAATAGATGCAAACAAAACATTTGACAAATTCCAACACCCATTCATGACCAAAAACTGTCAGTAAACTAGGAATAGAGGGAAACTTCTTCTACTTGATAGCAAATATCTATACACAAAATGCCTAGGCAACATCATACTTAGTGGTGAGAAACTCAAAGTTTTCCAGTGAGTTCAGGAGCCCGGCAATGATGTACCCACTCATTACTACTTTCAACATCATAGTAGAAGTCCTGGCTAATGCAGTAAGTCAAGCAAAGAAACTAAAAGTTTGCACATTGGAAAGGAAAAAATAAAACTTGAGTTACAGATAACATCATCATCTTTGAGGAAAACGCAAAAGATTTGGAAAAAAGCACACATGCACACACAGAGAGAGAACACACATACAGACACACATGATCCTACCTCAACTAAAAGGCAATTATAGCCAGGTTACAGAATAAAAGGTTAATATATAAAACTCAACCACTTTTTTATATATCAGCAATGAACAAGTGGACTTCTAAAATGAAAACACATTACATTTAGCATCTAAAGCATGAAATACTTTGTTGTATATCTAACAAGATATGTACAATATCTGTATAAGAAAGACTAAAAAAAAAGATCATAGACATCAAAGAACTAAATAAAGGGGGATAAATTTTATGTTCATGGATAGAAGATCCAATATCCTCAAGAAGACAGTGCTTCCCATCTTAATCTATAGATTTAACACCAAACCAGTCAAAATCTTAGCAAGCTATCCCACAGCTTATTGACAAACTGATTTTAAAGTGTATATGGAGAGACAAAAGATCCAGAATAACCAACTCTATATTGAAAGAGAAGAACAAAGTTGGAAGACTGACACTACCCGACTTCAAGATTTTCTATATAGCGACAGTAATCATGGTAATATGGTACAGCTAAAAGAATAGACAAATTAACAAATCAAATAAACTAGAGATCCCAAAAGTGTACCCATGTAAAAATAGTCAAATGATCTTTCACAAAAAAAGCACAGATAATACAATGAAGTAAAGACAGTCTTTTTATCAAATTGTGGTAAAACAATTGAACATTCACATGCAAAAAACTGTAGATACATAGTTTATAACCATCACAGAAATAACTAAAAATGAATTATAGATTTAAATGCAAAACTACAAAATGCTAAAACATAAAATGGAAGAAAACCTGGATGATCTTGGGACTGGCAGTGACCTATGGTTTGGATACAACACTGAAGGCATGATCCATGAAATAAATAGTTGATAAGCCAGACTTCATTAAAATTAAAAACCTCTGCTTTGAGAAATGTAACGCCAAGAGAATAGGAAGACAGGCTGCAAGCTGAGAGTAAATATTTGCAAAAGACACATTTGATGAATGACTATTACCTAAAATATACAAAGAACTCTTAAAAACTTAACAATAAGAAGAAGTAAACAACCCGATTAAAAAATGGACAAAAGATCTGAACAGACACTTCACCAAATAAGATATACAGATGGCAATTAAGCATATGAAATGATGTTCACTATCATATATCATTAACAAATTACAAATTAAAACAATAATGTTAAAAATTCTAATGCTACATACCTGTTAGAATAGTCAAAATCCAGAACACTGATAATACCAATTGTTGTCAAAGATATGGTTCAAGAAGGGCACTGATTCATGCTGGTAGACTGCAAATGGTACAGCCACTTTGGAAGATATTTGGGCAGTTCTTTTCAGAACTATACATACTCTTATCATACGAGTCAGAAATTGTTCTCCTTGGTATTTACCTAAATGAATTGAAAATGTATGTCCACACAGAAACTTGCACACAAAAGTTTACAGAAGCTTTATTTCTAATTGCCCAAACTTAGAAGCAATAACTTGTTCATTAGTAGGTGAATGGATGAATAAACTGTGAGGCATCTGGAATATGTTTTATTTTTCAGCAATAAAACATGTTACCAAGCCAGGAAGAGAGAAGAAACTTTTTGCATGATACTAAATGAAAGAAGCCCCAATATAAGGGGGCTACATACTGTATGATTCCAACTATGTGACACTCTGAAAAAGACAAAACTATGAAGACAGGAAAAAAATTTGTAGTTGTCAGTTGAGGGGAAGGAGGGATGAATAGGCAGAGAACCGAGGATTTTTAGGGTAGTAGAACTATTCTAATTGATGCTACAGTTGTGGATACATGTTATTATACATTTGTCAAAACTCATAGAATGTACAGCACCAAGAGTGAACCCAAATATAAGCTATGGACTTTGGGAGATAATTATGTGCCAGTGTATTTTCATTTATTGTAAAACACAAAACAAAACATAAAACAAACAAACAAGCATAAACTATACCACTGAGGTGTGGGATGTCCGTAGTGGGGGAAATTGTGTTTGTGTGTGGTGAGGATGGCAGTTATAGATGAACTCTGTGCTTTCTGCTCCACTTCTCTGTGAACCTAACACTATTCAAAAAATAAAATGTATTAATTTTTTAAAATCTTCCCCAAAATTCTTTCACTTTTTGATCAAAATTGTCCTCAAGAATTATGAGGGAATTGTTTGACAAAATATTGGGACTTCTTACAGATTCCCAGTATTTACAATATAAGTAAAATTCACCAAATGTAGAATCTAGATTTCTGCATTTGACTTCTCTTTACTTCGCAGAGTAGTCTGGGCAGGCCTTTTATATTTTCACCTTGACCAAAGTTTATATAACATTCTGACCACTCCTTGTGTTAACTTATTTGAACAGTATAGATCTATCTCAATATAAAGACACCCATAATTTAAAAGTACTTTCAATCTCTACCTGAAAAGTTCATAATTTTAAAATATTCAACAGAAAATGCCTCAAACCTACTTCTTTTGTCTTTTCCCATCCAAGTACTAACCAGGCCCGGCCCTGTTTAGCTTCCATGATCCGAAAAGATTGGGTGCGTTCAGGGTGGTATGGCCATAGACCTCTTGCCTGTTAAACTAGGTTTGAGAGGAAAAGGGAATGACTTTATTCCTAATCTTAGCCATCTGCTCCTCTACCATATCATTGCTGACACTCTACAAAGAACATGTGTTGTATGCTGGGAGTTCCAGAAAAATCAGGAGGAAAAGCATATATTCAATTTAAATAAGATGGTACAGAAACCATACTAGGAAGAGTAATTATAGATAATGAAACTCTTCCTACAAAATGAATTAGACAGGGTCCTAAAACCTCTGCCTTAAACAAGCATAAATGCTGAGCTAGGGACACATAAATCTTAACTTTAGTATAAAATGATATATTTTATAATAAAGATAGAAATATGGGACTGTGAGAGGTTTTGCCTCTTGGGTATTCAAGTTTCTCATTTATGAATATATCAGTAAATTATTATAAATAACAAATTTCTTTTTACAATTTCATCTCTTGGAGGTCATATACAAGTATATAAGATGTATTTGCAAGTCAGTTATTGCATTCCTATTCGTTAAAATGAAAATTGACTAAAATATGACAGAATTATACAATGGAATATTATATGTCTACTAAAATTATATGGTATATATACATTTCTTCATATAACACAATATGTTGTAATAGAATAATTGAAAGCATATATGTAAACAATTTTAAAGTATGGCATGGCCCTTTTTGTGTGTGCATGTGGTGTGTATGTGGCACATGTGGGTGCATGCATAGAAATCCTGTTTTACAATAATAATATGAATTTTGGCTAACTGCTGTCTTTGTTATTTTTAATTACTTAAGAGTTCATGTATTAATTTTTGAGTCTATTTTAAATTTTAAAACACATATTTTAATATTGTAAAATAAGAATATTAAACTATATGATTTTTAAATAAGAATATTATTTTAAATAAGAATATTAAACTATAAGTTCCATCATAAAAAGCACAACAAAATACTGTAAAATTGTAATAATATATAAAATAAAATGGTAGGGTAAATATGATAACAACATTAGCTGGCAAGGGAAACATGAAGGTAAAGGAAGTCAGAGAAGCTGGCCATACTTAATTTGATAATTTTAGTGATTGTTGAAGTAATATAACCCTCAAATGGATGAATGTCTTCGTAGAATATAGTTAACTAAAGATTAAGGATATTTTGTTTGTTTGTTGCTGAATGGGAGCTTTCCAATGCCATTTTTAAAATAAATTACGTCAAATATTCTCCATCATTAATGACTTTTTGGGAAACATTCAAATAATCATCAGCTTTCTAACATATTTAAAATAAAAGCCTCAGAGTTCAAAATTAGTACTTTATTATTACATATAATAAATCAACTATATTGAAAATAATAATTTTTATAAAACTGTGTCAGACTAGAATTAGTTGTGTATGATAATCATACAAAAATGTAATATTCAAGAATCTCTGTTTAACATAAAACTACACTTGGAATTGGGGGCAAATTTTGCAAATTTACAGTAACTATAGCTTTTTATGTGTCTAAACTTGGTATTTATTTTTGAGATTTTGTACTCAAATTTCTGGAAAGTTTTTGAGTATATATATATATACACCCATGCATAAACATAAATGTTTTATCAATTATCTCAAAAAATCATCTTAAATATCCATTTTACATTATTAGATTATAGATACACCACAAATTCTATAGAATTCTACAATTTTTGTCTTCAACTATGGGTTGTTGCCTTCTATGATGACAGAGAAAATGTAATTTCTTTGAGTTAAAATATAATAAAGCATTCCCCATTTTAAAGCTGAATATTGGCATTATCATTTTTCAGCAAACTAGACTTTCAAGATGCCAGCCAAATTATTTCATGGTTGGTTAATTATATGGTACTTAGCATTTCTGAATTTGGCTATCTTGGTCTGTAGCTGTTACCACACTAATGATGGACACAATTTGTTTCTTTATGCACAGCATCTCTTTAAAAATTTATATGGCAAATTCCCCATAAAACATACCCTACATTACAGGAACAAGCTTTATACTATACTCTCCATGATTTTCTAATAGGTTTTTAGAGTTAGTCCTCTCAAATGCCTGACTAAAGGTTTTGACAACTTTAAGATGGGAAAAAGAAATTGCCTATTTTTTCTCTCATTTGAGAATCAATATTTTACCCATAATTCTCAGATGAATAAGACTTTTGTTTATATAATTGAGCATGCTAAAAGCAAGCAGAAATTTGGAGAAAATGTTTACATCTCTATTTTCCTATTAAGTCTACAGGCATGCCAATTAAGCTTATTACCTCAATTAAGTACTGCACTTTTCTAACATTTATTACTCTTAATTTATGAGTAATATTATCAGATCATGTTATTACTGGTTAAGTGCTTCTCCCATCTTTCTGGTCAAGGCCTGGTCTTACTTTATTAACTCTGAGGGAATTGACATAGAATTATTTGTCCAAAATCTTTAAATCTATTGTAAATTAGCAGTCCTAACACCCTAAAATGAGTAATTTCCTGAAAGATGTCAGTTACTTTAAAATGTTAATTGGTGTTTAAGTTGATCATAGGACCTAAACTTATAGTCTAACAAACACTAGAAAATATATATGCATAGGCGTGCACGCGCGTGCACACACACACACACACACACATCACAAAGCTGAATACTTATTATCATTATTCAGACCAATTATAATAGTAAAACATTTGTGCATAGGCGTGCACGCGCGTGCACACACACACACACACACACATCACAAAGCTGAATATTTATTATCATTATTCAGACCAATTATAATAGTAAA